>NC_045442.1:126812696-126987631 GCF_002776525.5 Piliocolobus tephrosceles | reverse complement strand
TTCCTTTTTTTTTTTTTTTTTTGACAGGGTCTATCTCTGTTACCCAGGCTGGAGTGTAGCAGCAGGATCATAGCACACTGTATTCTTGACCTCGCCAGACTCAGTTGATCCTCCCATCTCAGCTTCACAAATAGCTGGAACTACAGTCATGTGTCACCACTTCTGGCTAATTATTATTATTATTTTTTGTAGAGACGAGGTCTCACCATGTTGCCCCAGGCTGGTCATGAACTCCTAGGCTCAAGCAATCCTCCCACCTTGGCCTCCCAAAGTGTTTAGGTTAAAGGTGTGAGCCACCATGCCTAGCTGCATACATATAGTTTTCTATCCCAGTATTTTAAAAAGTGTTTCCTTAGAAGATATTTCAAAAAGTTATGCATATTATCCATGAAGTGTGAATTCTAAGCTCCAATGCTGTAGCATCAGCATTGTCTCTTATCTGAGGAAACAAGTGTATTAGGTAGAGAGAGGCTTTCAAACCATGTCCCAGCACCTTGAGACAATCAATATTGTGATAAGGATACCGTTAAATCAGTAAATATTTCTCTTATGGACCATTGAGAAAATATTTTCAAGACTGAGCATTTACTGATAAATCAAATTACAATTGAAAAGAATATGCAACAAGATAAAGTTAAAATAACATATTTTGGAAAGAAATAGATGTTTGGGAGCAGAAAAATCATGTATGTGTTATATTCAGTTTGTTGTTTCTTCCCCAAATTTAAGTCTAACATCTTTTGAGCTTCATTTTTCATACTGTCATATTGACTTATAAGCATTCTTGCTCTACGTTACTTTTGTGATAGATTTTCTAGACATCATGTAGTTCTTTTCGTCATACTTCTTGACAACCAGATAGTTCCAAGGAAAAGATGCGTATTGTATCACAAGAGAGTTTCATTCACATGAGTATTGATATGCTATCAAGTCAAATGCCAGGATTTTTGTTCAATCCACAGATTTCCCATGCTATCAAAAAAGCTATGATGAAAGACTCAATTAAAACATTCACCAACATCTAAATAAACTGTATCTGAGCAAGTAATGTCTTTTGTCTAGATCTTTCATCATTTCTTGTCAGCAACGAAGTCTTATTAAACGCAAGTTTAATCACAGTACTATTCAACTAAAAGCAAAAACAAAACAAAACCAACCTGGAAATGCAGAAATTGTGAAGAAGCAAAAATACGTAACTTCAGTTGCCCTGTACCAGGATATGGTTTCCTCAACACTGCACCTGGAAGCCAACCCCGGGTCAGCATTCAACAACACAACAGAAAATGTGCCTTTTCCTTCTGCCTGCTAAATGTCTTTTGGATATCACTCATTGGAAGGATCCAACCAATGATGGTGACAAGAAAATCTGGAAAGTAGGGTTCAAAGGAGAACTTAGAAGAGTAGGGTTCGTAGAGAGTCTCAACAATGGCACCATTCTGACCCAGTGCTTTATAAGCTGCTGTGTGTTGATTTACCTTTTTCAGCCTCATTTTCTTCCACCTTATGATGTGCATCCTGCTCCATAAACACCCACAACTATGCCCAGATTTCCCAGGTATGCCTTTTCCAATCACTGTCTTCAGAGCCACACCCATGATACTATGGAAAAACTAGACTTATAAGGACCTCATATCTGCTTATCCTACACCACCCTCACCCATGTTTTGACTCCACTACTCTGACTTCTGTATCTCAGTGGCATCACCAACCACACAACCACACAGTTTGTGAAGTCACAAACTTGGGCTTTATTGTTGACTCTTACTTTGCCTCCCTCTCCATCGAATCCATCTTGAAGTCTTGAATGTTCTGACTTTTCCTTCTGGCTTCTCCACCTTATTTTAGGCTAAGATCATGTATGTCCTGGATCATTCCAGAGCCTAAATTCCACACCCTGAACATTAAAAGCATGTATCAAATGCTCAAATCCCATATAAATATATGTATATATATACACACATACGGGCTTAGAGATACTAGATAAGTTAATTCTGATACTCTACTTCACTTGACACGTGCCGGTCAGATTTAAATCCAGTTTCTCATTTTCCAGCATTACCTTCCTTAATAGAAAAATTGTTCTTTGTTTATCCATTGATTCCAACTGCAGAAATGGAGCTCTTTATTTTCAGAGTAGCAGAGTGTCCAAGGAAACAGGGAATACGCACTCATTTATCTTAGAGACGTCAAATGGATGAACAAAACTTAACTAAGCCAGTAAGCATGAATATTCTCTAGTTTGGTCCTTACATCTTGTCCAGAGTCTGGTCAGACCAGACAAAGTAGTGACATTAGTAAGATTTGTATCAGGGGCCATGGCCAGTCTAATACCAACTGCAACCTAATAACCCTCCAACATGTATTGGTTGGAATGTGATTATTTTATCACTTTGATTTTGGTAGTGATAGTAATTGGCTAATACGTTATCAATTCCTGCTAAAATATTTTAATGTTTTTAAGTAATTCTGAAAGACTGGAAATTGTATAGGAAGACAAAAATCCTTTCTATCTCCTGAAGTGTTTATCGAAGATATGATATCATGACCAGGGTTTGGGAAGAACAGATTGGCAGAATATTGGTAATTCTTGTAGGTAAGCATTCAGTCACATTATGCTGTCCTGTACATTTTTGTATATTTTGGAACGTTTTCATAATAGATAAATTTTTACCAAATTCTACCAAAGCCAAACATATATATTTTTGCTGGTGGAATTTCAGAGCCATGGTGCAGGGTACAGAGACTTTTACAATGACAACATTTTACTCCTTAAAGACGCGATGGTAAGTGAGCACTACAATTTTATGAATAGATTCATTTCATCATGCAATTTTTGTTATCCTTTTAATATGCACAATGTTATTTTTTTCTTTGGATGTCAGCCTTATTACATCAATTTAAAAGTTTTGTGCTTTGAATTTTTAGAATGAACATTTTAGTTCATGTATTGTTTTTAATAAAGAGCTTCTTCTAAGCTTTTCTATAGCTGAACATAACTAAACCCTCTCATAAAAATGAAGTGCACAAATTCCTTGGTAATGCAAATAATGATTCTGCACACGACAGTTTGTAGGGTCTTGTCTTTCTAAATTCCAGGTGTTTCTGAGGTGAGCTTTACGTGAATCAGGTCAAACTCTTTATAATTAAAGTCATGTTTGCATAGGTAAATAAAGTGGTCCTGGATTGAAAAACAAGTATATAGTAATCCCCTATTTCAAGTTTATATAAAACATCTGGGTACTAGATGACCTTTTATACTAGATGACCTTTTATATTATATTAACATCAAAGAATTCCATTCTGTCTATTTTTCTCCCCTGCACTGTGCTAGAAGAGGAACCCCTTGTCATCAGCGGCTTCCTGCAGAGAGTTGAACAAAAGTCTCTTCCTAGTATCCTTCAAGAAATGAGCTTAAGTATCTTAAAGATAAAGTGGGCTACTTTTTAATAAATAGTGACAGGGTGGTGGAAGAGTATGATTTATTTTGTCCATAAAATGTATTATTTTATGAACACTTTAATTATTTTTAAACAATTCACTTTAATCATGAAATGTAAATTCAAAACAAATTTTTCTTTTAAATATTTATTTACACCTGATAATTTGACAGTGTTTTCCTTCAGTTTCAAATATTTACCCTTAACATTAGTAAACTGAGAATGATCAGCATTTTCTTTAGAAAGTAACTACTATTCACACGACAAATTTAGACTAATTTTACTTACGTAAAGTATATATTTTACCAAACCAATTACATATTCATTAGGAATAATTCAGAAGTTTCCAAATTTTTATAAATAATTTGTCAATGGCAAATGTAAATTTGAAATGGATGAAAATCTAGATGTGTGTCCTCTTCAATTAAAAAATAAAACCAGTTCTGACAATGCTTCCCAGGCTACTTTATTTGTTCTAAAGTGGCTTCCAATTTTTAAAAATATTTTTTGCATACATAATACACACATAGTATCAATGACTAAAACAACTTGAGCAACGTTATTTTTACTTGACTTCTTTTGTGGAAAAATAAAATGAATCATGATACGGAGGATATACAATAGCGTGAGTTACACTTTTTCTCATGCTTCTTTTCTTCCTTACAGGAATATATCCAAAGTTTGGAGGTGAGTCTGCTGTCAGCATTTTATTTCATCCCTTTACAGGTATGAGGACAGAGAGGCACTTGAGTGTCTATAATAGTACCGTAAAAGGTTTCTGCTTAAGGTATGCAATTGAAGACATGTAATCATAACTTCTGATTTTACCAATCTACCTATTTGTCACTCCAAATATCTTACATCCAGTTCCTTTTCATTTTAGTTCCTGCCGCCCTACCTGGTGGAATCAATAGTCCCGTCCAGGAGCCTTGGCAATCATCTCTGTGCAGAGGTTAGAACTATTTCAATAAATGCGTGTATGAACCAATTTTTAAAAAAATGAATCAATGTTTAGACAAAGCAGATTTCACAGCAAAGAAAATTACCAGGGATAAAAAGAAACACTATTTAACAATAAAGGATTCAACTCTCCAAAAATACAAAACAATTCTTAATGTGCATTTTTCTAAACAAGAAAACTTCAAAATAAGTGAGGCAAAAACTGACAGCACTGCAAAGATAAATAGATCAATCTACTATCGTAGTAGAAGACTGCAACTCCCTCAGTCAGAAACAGATTTAGCAACCAGAAAATCAGTAAGGACATAGCTTAACCCAACAGCACCAAATATCAACCGGATATAATTGACATCTATAGACTACACTCAACAACAGCAAAATACACATTCTTCTTAAGATCCCATTCAACACTCACCAAGGTAATCCAGTTTCTGGGCTATAACACAGGCCTTAAAAAGTCAAAAGAATGTAAATCATACAAAGTATGCTCTCAAACTACAGTGAAATTGAACTAGACATGAATAACAGAAAGATATATAGAAAATTCCAAAATACCTGGAGATTTAAAAACATACTTCTAAGTAACACATAGGTCAAAGAAAGATTCCCAAGAGAAAGCTAAAATATTCTAAATTAAATGAAAATACAGTATATAGCAGAAATAGTGCTTCTTAGAGAGAAATTACAGTGTAGAATGCAGATGTTAGGAAAAAAGATATAAAGATCTAAAAACCAATAATTTAAACTTTTAGCTTAGAAAAATAGAAATAGGAGAGGCAATTAAATACAAAGCAAGAGAGGAAAAATAAACAATAAAATTTTGGGCCAAAAGTAATAAAATTTTATAAAGAAAATTAATAGAGAAAATCAACAAAACTAGAAGCTCGTTCTTTGGTAAGATAATAAAATTCACTCCTTATAGCTTCTTTACCTCTAGTGAGGCTAGCCAAAAATAAAAAAGAAAAAGAGAGAGAGAGAAGGCAAAAATAGCTAATATCTGAAATGTAAAAGGGACCATCAAGACTGATCCCAAAAACATTAAAATGATAATAAGCAATTTTATGAAAACTATGTCAAAAATGTGATAACTTAGCTGAAATGGACAAATTACTAGAAACACAAGCTACAGAAATTCACACAAAGATAAACAGACAATCTGAGTGGTAAAATATAGAATACTAAAATTATATCAATAATTAATAACCTTCCAAAACAGAAAGTACCAGCCATATAGTGAATTTTACCAAACATTTTTTCATGGAAGAAATTTTGCTAATTCTCTACAATCTCTTCCAGAAAATAGAAACAGAGAAGAGTTTTTATTTTTAATTTTTTTTTAAATGAACTTCTATCTGTACCAGCGAGAGTATAGTTCCTAACTTGTTCTGAGGACTGCATTATCTAATACAAAAACCAGAGAAAACATTTTTTAAAAATTAAAACTATAAATCTGCATTTCAAATAAATATAGATGCACAAACCATCACAAATAAGTTCAAAAACTGAATTTAATAATGTATAAAAAGAATCATACAACACACTGAAGTGGGATTTATTCCAGGTTGCCAGACTATTTCCACGTTTGAAAATCAATTAGTATAATCCATCATTTCACAGACTACAGAAGCAATATTATATTATCACATCAATTGATGAAACAACAGATTCGATAAAATCCAACCCTTATTCATGATTAAAATGCTCAAAACAAACTAAAAATAGAGAGGAACTTTTTCAATAAAACGAACATCTCCAAAACCTTACATTACATATCATGCTTAATGGTGAGAAAGTTGATACCTTCTGCCTAAGATTGAGACCAAGACAGGAATTTCCCCTCTGAACACTCTAATTAAACATCATACTGGTAGTCTTGGCTAATGTCATAAGACAATAGAATGAAATAAAAGTTATACAGAGAAAGAAAGAAGAAATTAAACTATCCTTATGCAGAGATGATATGATGTAATATGATTGTCTATAAGAAAATAACCCTAAATCCATCAAAACACTATGGAATATGAAAGTAATTATAACATGATTGTTGCAGGATACAGGATAATATATAAACATCAGTTGCTTTCCTGTATACTACCACTGAAAAATTGGAAATTTTAATTCCATGACAATAACATTTGTATCAGCAGACAAAAATTAAATGTGTAGGAATTAATCTAACACATATGTACAAGATTTATATGAGAAAATGACACAACTCTAGTAAGAGAAATCCAAGATCTAAATAAATGGAGAGCTATTCCACAATATGGATAGGAAGTCTCAATATTATTAAGATGTTGATTTTCCCCAACTTGATGTATTGATTCACCACAATCTCTATCGAAATCACAGGAAATTATTTTTTTAAGGTAGAAAAGTTGATTCTAAAGTTCATATGGAAAGACAAAGGACCCAGCATAACCCACAGAGCACTGAACAGCGACTCTGGAGGACGGAAACCACCTGACCCAGAACTTGCTACAAAACTGCAGTCATTCAGAAAGTGTGATATTCACAAAATAATAGGCAAATACATCAATGGAACATAATAGAGACCCCCAAAATAAACTCAAACAAACATACTCAACTAGTCTTTCGTAAAAGACCAAAGGCAATTTAGAGGAGAAAGGAGTTTTTTCTATAAATGTGGCTGGAACAACAATAAAATGAATGCAGACATAGACTTTAAACTTTTCACGTACAATAACTGAAAAGAGCTACAGGACTAATGCGAAACAGACAAAAATAATCACACAACTTTGATAAGATAGCAGAGGGGAAAATATAGGCGACCTTGGATCTGGTGATGACTTTTTAGATACAAAGGCATAGTCCATTACAGAAGACAATTGATACCAGCTGGAGTGTGGTGCGTGGGCGGGGGGTGAAATTACACGGAAATTCATTTTACTTTCTGTATAATTATTCTATAAACCTAAAACTGCTCTAGCAGATAAAGTCTATTTAAGAAGAAACAATACTTATTAACTACTTTCTTTTTCTTTTTTTCTTTTCTTTTTTTTTTTTTTTTTTTTTTTTTTTTTGTTTCCTGTTTGTTTAGCAGTGGTGGAATCTCCGCTCACTGCAACCTCCACTTCCCTGGTTCAAGCGATTCTCCTGCCTCAGCCTCCTGCGTAGCTGGACTACAGGCGTGTGCCACCACGCCCAGCTAATTTTTTTATTTTTTAGTTGAGACGGGTTTTCACCATGGTCTCTATCTCCTTACCTTGTGATCTGCGCGCCTCCGCCTCCCAAAGGGCTGGGATTACAAGCATGAGACACCTCATCCGGCCTCATTAACTACATTTTTTTAAATGGGTGTCTTTTAATTTTCTTAACATTATATGCCAAAAAAGTTGATTAAAAATTGCAAAAACGTGGATAAATGAATATACCTTAATCAGCTCTATGATTACTTCTCTCAGCAATGTATTAGCATTATTTCTTATTAACCTCAGGCTTTTTGATGGACAGGAAGGCAAGGATATAGAAACCTGAAAATAGTTTTCAGAAAACTAGAGCTGGCCAGGCATCTTGGCTCACGCCTGTAATTCCAGCACTTGGGAAGGCCGAGGCGGGCGGATCACTTGAGGTCAGGAGTTCGAGACCAGCCCGACCAACATGGTGAAACCCCATCTCTACAAAACATACAAAAATTAGCCAGGTGTGGCGGTGGGCACTCATAATCCCAGCTACTCGGGAGGCTGAGGCAAGAGAATTGCTTGAACCCGGGAAGCGGAGGTTGTAGTGAGCCGAGATCACTCCACTGCCTTCCAGCCTGGGTGACAGAGTGAGCAAAAAAAAAAAAAAAAAAGAAAAGAAAAGAAAGAAAAGAAAAAACTAGATCAAGGATGTATAGGAGCCATAAAAGCTTCGTAACTCAAAATAAGCTATAATTAAATGAAAGACTTTCAGCTTCAGAAAGAATTCTGAATTTTAAAAGAATTGTGATATTTTGAAATAGAATTTCGGTGTGGAAATTTTTTTAAAAATGTAATACTAGTATTTTCAGAAACAGCTGAATCAGAAGATGCAGTTGAACATTTAGAAAATGGAAGTATATCTGATTTGAGAGTGCATCCGGGTAGATCTCTCTCAGGGAAAGCACTTACTGCAGCAAGCATGGGCTGTGGAGTGGAAGTTTCTGCACTTTCCCTGTGCCACAGTCTTCTACGTGGCTGATCCTTGAAAGTTATTCATCTCTAAGACTCTGTTTCCCTTTCATGAAATAAAGGTAGTTGTAGTGCCAATCCTTAGGAGATGTGAAAATTAAATAAGACAATACATATAAAACATTTAGTATGTTCTGCAGTAAAAAGTCAATGCAATTTGTTAATATTATTAGTGGCATATTATCATGAGTATTTATTTTTAATTATTCCCTCTGCCCCCACAAAAATTTCATGGAGAGAAAGAAATGTAGGAGAAACAACTAGCAAGGCTTTGGGAAATGATGATCTGTGATTGCAATCATTTTGGTGTATTAGGTTTATAAAATTATTTTAAGTTAAATGTTCTGTTTGAAATTTACCTGCATGATTTTTAAGAACAGTAATGTTTTATCAAATTGCAGGCATTCTTTTTTTTTTTTTAATTAAATGGCACTTTAAATGCTACAGTCATCTGATGGTATCCACAGGTGATTGGTTTCAGAACCCTCTCAGATACCAAATCCAGGATGATAAGTCCCTTATATCAAAAGGTGTAGTATTTGCATACAATGTACGTACACATCTTGCCTTGTACTTTAGACCGTGTCTAGATTACTTATACTACCTAAGGCAAAGCAAATGCTATGTAAACAGTCGTTACACTGTATTGCCTTCCATTTTTATTATTTTTAATTTTTTTCCTATTATTTTTGATCCAAGATTGCTTGAATTCGTAAACTAACTGTTGAAAATGGAGGGCTGACTATATAATATACGGTTCTCTCTCTCTTTTTTTTTTTTTTTAGTTTTGTATAATTTCAGACTTACAGAAAAGTTTTAAGGATAGCACAAAAAATTCCCTAACACTTTCCACTCAGAATCCCCAAATGTTAACACATCACTACATTTGCTTTCTCTATTCCCCCTTCTCTCTGCACATATGTACACATTTTCTTTTTCTGAAATGTGTAAGAGGAAGTTGTATATATGACACCTCTTCTTCCCTAAATAATTCACTGTATACTATCTGAAAATTGGGCATTTTCTTACAACATCAAAGTATAATAATCCAACTTAGGAAACTGACACTGAGGTCATATTCCTCCTTCATGTACAGACCTGATAGATTTTACCAACTGTCCCTATAATGTTACTTATAGACAAAGCAAATCCAAGCTGACAGGTTTTATTCAGTTCCCACATCTCTTTAGCCTCACTTAATTTAGAACAGTTGCTGATTCTTTTTATATTTCAATGTACAGTAAGTCCTCACTTAACATCATCCATTGGTTCTTGGAAAATGCAACTTTAAGCAAAATAATGTACAGAATATCCTCAAATAAAATTCCTTCCTGCAACATCACGTTCTCCGAATGTTGATGAGAAAAAAATGATTTTAAGTCATTTCGCTTCAAGTCTTAGTTTCCAGGAATCTATCCATTTCATTAGGTGAGTACTTAATGTATTGATGTTTCAAAAGAGTATTGGATACATTCTGTATATTATCCCTCAGTTTGGGACTTGTCTGATGTTTTCTCATGACTGGATTTGGGTTTTATATTTTTGATAGTAATACCACAGAAATGATACAAAGTTTTTCTCAGTGGCCATGTTAGGAAGCACACATTGTCAATGAGTTTCATTACTGAAGGGTTAACTTTGATCATTATGTTAAATGATGTGGACTCGGTTTCTCCATTGCCACGTCACTACTTTACTCTTTGTGTTTAAGAGAATTCTGTTCTGAGATACTTTGTACTATACAAATCTTGCTGTTTCTTAAACTTTCACACACTCGTTTTGACATTCGTGGATGATTTTTGCCTAAATCAGTTATTATTTTGTTATACTATTGTATTATAATACTATTGTAGCTAATTGTATTAATCACCAACAGATAGCAATCTGTCATCTATTGGCATAGCCTGGAAAGGTCATCATTTTGCAATTAAACAACAGTGGATTAAGCACAAGTTTTCACGCTGGTCAAAGCCATGTGCTGCTTCATTGACAAGAAAGCTCAGGATATTCCTTGGAAGTCCATCTCACTTGTGTTTCAAATGTGACATGATCATTTTCTAGCCATTTTATCTTATGCCAAATAATCAACTCTCAAACTTTTTTCTCTGCTTAAAAGAAATTTTAAAAATCATCATACAGTTTTTTTTTTTTTTTTTAAGGTTTACATGAGATAATTCAGCTAAGGCACCTGTAGGGCATTATTTACATATAAATATAATAGGTACTACTTTTTTATCCTAGATTTTGATTCACGCTGATACAGACATTTCACTGTCTATGTATATGTATGCATAAGCATATCAACCACAAGCACATTCTCGTTCATTGTGTATGTCATGAGAAATTTGTTACTTTCACATCTTACTTCAACTCTAATAGCAGAATGTCATTATAAAGAATGAAACTAAAAATGTGTTTCAATCCAGTTGTTCTCTTGCATTCCCCATTTCTCAGTACGCATTTCTCTACTTATATGGCTTCTATGTTTGTCTCCTTCAAATCTCGTGTTGAAATGCCATCCCCATTGTGGAACCTGGTGTTTGGGTTATAGGGTCAGATCTCTCCTGAATGGCTCGGTGCTGTCCTGGAGGTAATGAGTGAGTTCTGTCTCTCTCTGAGTTCACCAGAGATTTAGTTGTTCAAAGGATCCTGGCACCTCCTCCCTCTCCTGCTGTCACTCCCATCATGTGATATGCCATCTCCCCCTACACCTTTTGCCATGATTAAAAGCTTCCTGAGCCTCCCCAGAAGCAGATGCCAGCATCACGCTTCCTGTACAGTCTGCAGAATCATGAGCCAAAATAAACCTCTGTTCTTTATAAATTACCCAGCCTGAGGTATCTCTTTACAGCCACACAGAAATGGACTAATACATCTACTTAATTGAAGTCATAGGTTTTGAATGGAATCCAAAAGGCGACTACTGAAGTAGTTATATCAGTGTTTAGAACTCTTGCTATTCTTGTCTTTTCTCTTGTTGGTGAAGTTGTTTCAATAATATATTTCCAGAATGAATTATAGTTATAAAGCATTTACCCTCTGAGCTTGATGTTAATTTTGCAGTCAGAAAGATAAATGAGTATTTATTAAACAAGAACTGTGCACATGACACCAATGTTGCAATTTGAATGTTACTCTTTAAGACAGGTTGAACTCCTTCCTAATATGGATAATCACAAAAACATTTAAATGCACATTGCAACAAAATTTATATAGCAATTAGGTTTTTAAAAATGTATGTGGTAACAATGTGAAAACTTGGAAAAATTACCATTTTTACAGTAGCAGCCCAATTAAGACATTTGGATTCAATGAGGGAAACTAGAATAGCACAATGCACATTTTTGCAGTTCAATATTTATTTCTAAAATGAATTAACAAATGGGATGAACAAATGGATTGCATTGTGGTAAATCATGTTTAATTATAATTAAGCAATAATTTTTCACGAACCATAACCATTAAAATATTTCATGAGAAGAGTTGTTGCAAATAGCATGTGCTGT
The DNA here is from genome assembly GCF_002776525.5 of Piliocolobus tephrosceles. Taxonomy (NCBI): domain Eukaryota; kingdom Metazoa; phylum Chordata; class Mammalia; order Primates; family Cercopithecidae; genus Piliocolobus; species Piliocolobus tephrosceles. The sequence goes on along the minus strand of NC_045442.1, from coordinate 126,975,556 downwards.
GCTGACTTGAGCCAACTCACTAGGTACAGTAACATCAATTTCTTTTTAACTTTTAATCTTAATGTTTTTATATTAGTCTACCTAATTTCTTAAGACAAGGAGATCTTTTAATTCTACATTTACAGTAACTAATGTAGAAAATATAATTTCTCAGTTGTTAAAAAAGACTATTATCAAAACACACTAATAAGTAGAAATTTTACACAAATATACTAGTTTTAGATATTTCAACTATGATGATTGTTTATGTTTTTATATTAAGTTTTCATTATCTTTTAAAGTGAGCTCCTAGTAAGATAACAACGCTAGTAGTTTGGGTAAAGCATATCCATGTTTCTACTTTATTTACATATCAATATTTAAAATGAATTTAAAAGTTGATGTTATTACTTCCAGAAAACATATATTACGGTCAAAGTAGGCCTTGTTTTGAGAGTAAGAATGACATGTCTGATGAATTTCTTAATTTTCTCAGTGTGAGCTAAAAATATCTCATTTGTTAGAAAACAAATTTTCAGTGTCTAAATTTTGCCTTTACTCTAAGGAAGTGTTCTTCTCTGTCTGGTCTTTTTGGCTTTCCTGTAATAGCCTGGTGGTTCTGGCCACGAAATAAAACCATGTGACTTCTGTTAGCATTCATCCACTAAATCATGAGACTGTGGAAAAAGTCCCAGCTCTTGCTCCCATTTCCAGTGGCAAATCCTGCCTCTAATTGCTCTGACCTTTTCTTGACTGTCAACTATTTAAATCATACACTAAACTTTGTATAAATTTATGTAAGTTTAATGTAGTCACTGCATTGTGTGATATCTTTATAATAAGTTTTAAAATTCTGTGTGGTGTAGAGAAAGTCATGATCATATTTTGACGTGAAACTAATGAAATAATTTAGATTTATAAAGCATAGTTGATTCACGGAGAAAATCAGGCTTTCCACAGCCCATAAAATACCACAATACATAAACTTATGTGAAGTTTGGACATAATGTTTTAATACATATCATATCCAATCCCATGCCTCTCATCCTATTTGTTAAAAATTGATACTGTGTGTAGATGCTTTTCAATAGGCTTTATTTCATTATCTCTGTAGGAAATATGAATCACCAACGAGAATTTTTCTTGTCAGAGAATCTAAGAAGTTAGTCATAAATATCCTCAACCTCCAGCCCTCATATTGGACCAGTCATGTGACAACAAGTATGTAAGACAGAATATTTATCAATCTTTTTTCAAACAGATGCAAAATCTAATTAAAACAGAAAGAGCGTTGCCTATTTTTTACGTTTACTTGTGAAAAAAATGTTAGAATGCTTTGAACTAAAAAGCATGATAGTTCTGATGAATTATTACCCTGATCATTGTATTTTCTTGGAAATGAAACATTGTGTCCTTGTGTAGCTTCCAATAAATATCAAAAGACAACTTTTCGTATTACCTGGATATTTCTTTTTCATAGTAGAATCCTCTACCAGCTGCTTCAAATGGAGCCATCCTTTTCTTCCGTGTCCTTGTTATTCTAAACGGCCTTTTTCCCTCTGGCCTCTATTCAAAGTTCCTCTATACCACTAGCATTCCCCAAACCAAATAGTGTTTCTAAAGCATCTTCATTTCAATAAGTGTCTCCATCCACCCACTGACACATTGTTTGAGACTGTATAACCTCAACCTTGGAAGTCAAATGCAAGCCTCATCACTCCCCTTAGTTTTGTTTATGAGACTTAAAACAGTATACGGAGGAAAAAAAAATATGTTAGACTTACAGAACTTATTTTTCACAAGCTGTAGTACACATATTTGCTGCAGACAGGAAAACAAAATCCATGCAGACTAGTTCTTGAGTTTCACTCAACATGGAGTTCACATACATGCAAGTAGAAACACGAGTATTACTAAAAATTATCAATTTACATTTGCCAGAAAACTGGGAAACACTGTTTAACAAAGGAAGCACAATTATACTGCTTATATCCGGCTCAAAACTATTTACTTCAGATTAGTTTTTGAATGTATACTGTTTCTTGGACTTGAATAAAATAAGCATGTTGTCTTGGATGCAGTGTTTGTAGTATTCTAATATCAGGGAATGAGGACAAATGAAGAAGTTGAGGAAACCATGAACATTTCCACCCACGAATAAAATCACTGATTTGATTGTAAATAAATCGTAAACAAATCTTTTATTTACATTTGCTTTTTTCACAGTATTTTGATTTTTCGTGGTCAGGTTGGCCTCAATGCTTTCCCGCTAATTAAGGCTGATTTGAAGGAATGAACCATTCCCAGTTAACCTATGGCCCCTTAGTAATTAGCTCAGTACCTAGCAGCCGAGGTATATTCAATAAGTACATGCTGATTCCATGAACAAAACAGAATCTTAATTCTTTTAAAATGACTTTTTCTAAAACATATTACAAGGGTCTCCATATTACAAGAAAGATTTTATATTTTTTATTGTAAAGCGTATCCTATAACATGTACACGTGATGTGTGAACTCTGTTCATTTATTTATAAGCATCAGAGTTTTGAAAAGCCTGCTTTCAGAGTTTCAAAACATCTTCAGCCAGACTTCCTTTGGCACACAACCTCGGTGTCTGCCTTTGGATGCAGTCCTTCAATTTCTCTGCACACCCTCGAAACAGCAGAGCCCTCAGCTCATTGCTGCTTCAATCAGCCGTCTGTGTCGCAGAAGCTGAGCCCGGCACACACGGTGGATGCTGGCAGAAAAAACATGAAATTGCTAAAAGAGCCATGACAGATGGGAGAAATACCCCTAAACCCAAATCATGAAGGTTATCAGAGCATGACACACCAACAGAAACCAAGCACCAAGAATGCAGTAGCTGTAAAATTTCAGTCCGCGCATAGCATGCCAGGTAGACACATATTTCAGTACATAAGTACAACTGTTAAACTAATACCAAGCAAAGATGAGACACAGTTAGCAGAATTATTTTGAAATTATTAAATATATGTTTAAGAAATGGATGAATGAATTCAAAGAGGCATGAGATATGAGGAAAAAATTGAGTCCTGTCATATAAGCTTTTAATATATACCCAGCATGTAGAATGTAATACTATCTATGCAAAGTGTTATTATATGAACTCTTTTCATCTTTTTTGTAACTAAAAAATCTGTAACCTTACATGAAATTGATACAGACAATATTAGAATAATACATATCCTGCTGGCAGGGAGAGACATTTGGAGCTCACAACTACCCCTAAACCGTCACTCAAAATCTTATTGTTATCCTAAAGGCAGAGTGGCTTCAAAGTCTAATTATCCGCATGGAAAATTATCTTATTCCCTCTCCAGTTCAAACTTTGATGTTCCAAAAGAATTCTCCACGGAGTGCAATACTCTAAATGTGGTATATTGATGATGTTGTAGGGGCTATTTATGGTTCAGTAAAGGGTTATTTTTACTCTTAACCATTTTTTACTCGTGTGCTGACCTTAAAATGTCACCTTCTTTAGAAGATAGAAAATAATTGTTTTTTAAAATGGCCCAATCTTGCCATCAACAGTGAAAGTCATAAGAATCAAAGTCAACTATTTTTAAGTGCTTAACTGACTTTTTATTTATTTCATTTAATTAATTTCATTAGAAATGTGTCCAACTATGATTTGTACATGGTCGTAAAATGGGTAATTGATAATACTCTTGTAATTTAATTTTGACAAACACACATTGGAATTGGTAAACTTATCTCCTCTGGAATTGTAGAATTATATCTCCTAATATAATTTTGATATAGTGTTTATATAGAGCATATAAAACATTCTACATAGGTTGCACAGTTTTTAGTTGTTTCATGTGTAAATAAGAGTAAAAATACCTATATCATAGAAAGTTGTGATACTCAAATAAGAAAAAAAAATTACAATTGGATGTATATGTTCAAAAATTTTGATATCCCACTCTGTTGCTTTTTTTAGTTGAGGGCTGTGTATTGAGAGTCTGTGCAGACTAACTCATTCTAGAATAGCATAATGTGAAAAGACAACAAAAAAGTAGCTTTTCTAATAACAACTAGCATCAATGGAATGCTTAATTTTTCAACCAGTCACTGTTCGAAATGTTTTACATTAAATGGCCTTTTCAACCCTCAAAGTATCTCCATGAAATAGGTGTTGATCCTGTCCTTATTTCACAGAGCAGGCAAAGGAGTTACCAAGAAGAGAAAAGGTGAGCCCACAGTTACAGAGCTGGTGAGCTGCAGAAGGTGGATTTCCACCTAGGATCGTGGATGCAGAGCTCACGCTCCTCACTGTGATGCTATGCTGCCTTCATGTTCAAGATAAGGAAAATAATCTCTGTTTCAAAATGTTGAAAAGAGTTATGAGTCTCAGAATCAACGCTCCCTTCCCCACAGTCCACCATTCCATCATGATCCCTTTTGTAGTAATCCGTGTAGCATGACGCACAGTTACAATCATGCCATAGATTCAGCAAGATCAAAGCATTGCAGGAATTCTGAAGCCCCGCAGAAATGTAATCCCTCCCAAGAGAGATGGCCGTAACTGGCCCAGACACTCAAGCCAACTGCTGTGAAAAAATGAAAAATGATTACTTTGGACATGGAGGGGGGGGAATACCTGTAAGCTCAGTCTAGGTTTCCCGAGTATAGACAGAGTATAGATTAAACCTCCAAGTCTATCCCACGCTCTGTACAAGGGAAACACTTGCTTATACCTTCGGCTTTTCCACTTAGACAAGATGAAGAGCTAAGTGAATACAGCTGGAAGTTAAACCGTTTGTTCCAGATGGTGCAGATATCTCAAACTCGGTGTTCCTAAGGCAATGGCAACACACGGAATTTTACTCTGGTAGAAGCAATAATGTGTGTGAGAGTGTGATGTTTACTCATCTGGTGTATGAACAAATAGCATGTCAATTTAAGTAAATATCTGTGTTCACAAGGCAGAATACAGAAATGGGGTAATTACCTGCATAGTCAAGCTTAAAAAATATGCCTTTGACTCAAAAATCTGATGATTTTTAGCTCATTTTTTGCTTAAATAACCTGTTTAATTGCTTTACTTATTGATTTCACTTTGACGTAGAAAAAGCCTTAAGAAATGATTTGCTTGCAGGCACACCTTGGAGATATTGCAGGTTCGTTTCTAGGTCATTGTAATAAGAAATATTGCAAAGAAGTTAGTAACAAAATTTTTTTTAATTTTTGAGTACATATAAAAGTTATTTTTTAAAACTATACTGTGGCCTAAGTTTGCAATAGCATTATGGCAAAAAAATAAAATAAAATAAAGTACAGGCCTTAACTTAAAAATACTTTATTGCTAAAAAACTGTTAACAAATATCTGAAACTTTTTGCTGATGACAGGTCTTGCCTCAATGCCGATGGCTGCTGAAGGTTGGAGAAGCTGTGACAATTTCTTCAAGTAAGACAACAATGAAGTTTGCTGGCTCAATGGACGCTTCCTGTCATGAGAGAGTTCTCTGTAGCACGAGATGGTGCTTAATAGCATTTTACCCATGGTAGAGCCTCTTTCAAAATTGGAGTGAGGCCTCTCAAGTCCCAGGACTGCTTTATCAACTAAGTTTATAGAATATTCAAAGTCCTTCGCTGTCATTTCAACAATATGCACAGCATCTTCACCAGGAGACGGTTTCATCTCAAGAAGTCAGTTTCTTTGCTCATCCATAAGAAGCCACTCCTCATGCATTCAGATTTTCTCATGAGAGAGTAGCAATCCAGTTACATCCTCAGGCTCCACTTTTCATTCCAATCCGCTTGCTGTTTCCACCACATCTGCATTTACTTCCTCCACTGAAGTCTTGAACCCTTCAAAGTCACCCAGGAGGGTTGTAATCAACTTCTTCCAAATGCCTGTTAATGTTGATATTTTGATCTTCCCCCATGAATCCGAATTTTCTCAATTTCTCGTCTAGAATGGTGAATACTTTCCAGAAGGTTTTCAATTTACTTTGCTTGGACCCATCAGAGGAATCACTGTCTATAGCAGCTATTGCCTCATAAAAATGTATTTCTTAAATAATTAGACTTAAAAGTTGAAATTCCTCCTAGATCCTTGATCAATGAGCTAAAGAATGGATATTGCATTAGCAGACATGAAGACAGTGTTAAGCTCTTCAGTGACCAAGTGAGTTTTCAATGAGCAGTAATACTTTTGAAATAATCTTTTTCTTTTTTTATCTTTCCTTGAGTAGTAGGCGTCAACAATGGATTTAAAACATTCCATAAGCCATGCCGTACACAGCGGCACTGTCATCCAGGGGTTGCTGCTCCATTTACCGCACACAGGCGGAGTAGGTTTAGCGTAACTCTTAAGGGCCTTAGGATTTTTGGAACACTCAGTGGTCATTGGAGTCAACTGAAAGTCACCAGCTGCATTAGCCCTAACAGAAGATTTTGATTCTAGATTTTGGTTTAAAGTGAGAGATATGCAACTCTTCTTTTCACTCAGACATTTAGAAGCCATTGTGAGGTTCCTAATTTGCCTAGTTGCAATATTGCTGTGTCTCAGAAAATAGGGAGGCCTGAGGAGGAGGAGAAAGACCAAGGAACGGCCCACTAGTAGAGAAGTCAGAACACACGACACTTTGATGAATATCACTGTCTTCTATGGGTGTGGTTTGTGGTGCCTCCAAAACAATTACAATAGTGACATCAAAGATCACTCATCATAGATCACAGATATATAATATAATAATGTTATTGCATTATTAAAAGTATAACAATAAAAAAGTTTAAAAAATGGTAAGAGTTACCAAAATGTGACGCAGAGACACGAAGTGAGCACCTGGGGTTGGAAAAATGGTTGCAAGAGACTTGTTCCACAATGCAAAACCAGTTTGTAAAAGAACTCCCATAATCTGCAAGGTGTGATAAAGCGAGAACAGTAAAACAGGTTGTGCCTGTACTTGGTTTTTGTATGTGTGTGTTGAATTATAGATGTGGCCCTATACTGGGTATTGTGTGAAGCCTGAGAACCAGGGCGGGAATCTCGAGGAAGGCAGTGAACTCTGGCCATCAGGGCTGTGAGTCCTGGGGAACCCAGCCACACGCCTGCAGAAGGCTGCCGTGCCACCCCCTATGGCTTCGTGACAGCCGCCGCTGTCCCCGATATAATTTCTTCTTGTGATCAGGAGCACATGGCTATCACCATTGTTGAAAACTCACAGGCACCCTGTGCATGCCCACAATGCTCTCTGACCTCCTCCTGGGCCCTGTGCCCTGCTGAGCAGTTTTACCCCCTTGCAGGACTCTTGAGTTGCTGTCCCCTTTCACCTCTGTCAGAGGCAGGACAGGACGTGGATGAGGCCACCCCACCCCCCTGCATACCCCCAGGCTCTCAGAGTGTGTAAGTCTCTGCACTCTGAGCCCGGAAGCCGCCATGTGAGTGTGAGCCCACTCCTCCAGACCAGCCCTGAAGGAGCTGACTGCAAAAGCACAGGGCTGACCCCTGAAAGTGTCTCCTCATGGGAGAAGCATGCGATGACGTTCACAGTTCTGACTCCTGCCTTCCTCGTTCGCCAGCAATTCTAAACTTGACAAATAACTGTGGCTCTCTTAGGTCAGATGTTTTATAAATTGTATTCTAAAATGAATATAAAAACAACACCTGATTTACAGCATGGCTTTGATCATTTAACCAAGTGAAATCGTACTTAGAGAGTAACTTACAAGCTCTAGCCAGAGCACGTGTTGACACAGAGATGCACACTTTAGTGCACGGTCATATTCCTATACAGAGCACAGGGACGACAGTCCTACGGCTGAGGAGGAAGCAGTTTCAAAGAAGAAGTGAGGTAAGAAGGGTGTCTCCTATGTTGAAATGCAAGGGAGTGAATGTTGATTTTCATCCCTGCTTTGTAAACGCTTGGGAAAGGGACTCCTGCATGCCCGTTTTGACTCATACTAGGTCATGCTTGAAAAAAAGAACTCACTTTTTTTTTATATGGATCTTTTTTAATTTTTTAAATTTTATTTATTTACTTATTTATTTATTTTTATTGTTATACTTTAAGTTCTAGGGTACATGTGCATAACGTGCAGGTTTGTTACATATGTATACTTGTGCCATGTTGGTGTGCTGCACCCATCAACTCATCAGCATCCATCAATTTGTCATTTATATCAGGTATAACTCCCAATGCAATCCCTCCCCCCTCCCCCCTCCCCGTGAGAGGCCATGGTGTGTGATGTTCCCCTTCCCGAGTCCAAGTGATCTCATTGTTCAGTTCCCACCTATGAGTGAGAACATGTGGTGTTTGGTTTTCTGTTCTTGTGATAGTTTGCTAAGAATGATGGTTTCCAGCTGCATCCATGTCCCTACAAAGGACGCAAACTCATCCTTTTTTATGGCTGCATAATATTCCATGGTGTATATGTGCCACATTTTCTTAACCCAGAAAGGATTATAAATCATGCTGCTATAAAGACACATGCACACGTATGTTTATTGCGGCACTATTCACAATAGCAAAGTCTTGGAATCAACCCAAATGTCCATCTGTGACAGACTGGATTAAAACTCACTTTTTTTAATTACCCGAGACTTTATAGATCTGAGGAACGAGCAGATACCATGCAGCTCTATTTCTGCTAGGAAAGAAAGAGAGATGTATTTATTCATTTGTCCGTTAATAATTGTATTCAGTTTATGTAATAAAAAATGTTTTTTGAGTGTCACCTGAGGGCCAGGCACCATTCTAGGCCTGTAGATGCAGGGAGGGAACAAAACAAGGCCCTAGCTCATAAGAGGATATGACTATAGACAACATAATCAGACAATGTATAGTAAGTCAAACGGTGATGAGCGCTCTGCAGGCCTGCTTTGTTTGTGTCGTTTTCTGACGGCTGCCTGACTCTGCCGCCAGCCTGTGGGGGCCTCCTTCACGCCTCCTTCACAGGCTGCAGGTCTAGTCCACTCTTCACGCATTTTCTCTGTAGTTCAATGGAGGATGTCACTTTTTTGATGAAGTAACAAGAAAGGATATATTCTCCATAATAGATAAAAAGTGTTATTCAACAAGAGGCGATGCAGAAGTGTAAATGGAAAGCCAGCCATTAGATGACCAGCCGAAAGCAGCTCAAGGCGAGCTTGGGCAGGAGGGCGGGAGCTGGAGGGAATTGGGCTTAGTGTGGTTTAACGTTGCAAATGAGGTCCAGAGTCTGGTTACCTGCCCCTGCCGGGCTCTGCCGTCCACTCGTGGGTGTACAAGCACGTCTGGAGTCCTTAATTTCCAAACACTGCACTTTAGGGGACTATCAGCAGAGCGGTGGCTCCCATGCAGAGTGACTCTGTGAATGGAGTAAAGACTGTCTAAGGCAACCGGAGCCCTTTGTGCCTGCTGCAGAGGAACTTTGGGTTCATCATGGAGGACATGAAGAGGCGCAAAAGTTCTCGGACGCCTCACAGGGAGATGGTCCCTATGTCTTCTCTTACAGACGCACATGGGCAGCCTCGCCCTCCCTCCGGGGCAGCTATTATGCAATCAGTAATGAATGTCCTTTCAGTCCTTAGCCATACTCAGACATGAGAGTGAGTTTCCAGCCCTTTTCTCATGCCCCTTTTTAAGTGTCAGAATTGTATTTGACTTTATGTAACAAAGAAGTTCCAGAGAGCAATAATTTTTTTAAAAAGCAGTTGCTGTCTCCCCCACAAGAGAAGAAAGCCCATCAGCTGGCAATCTAGATGTCTTACAGGCACTCCATGAAGGCTTACAGCCTTTCTGCTTTCTGCTTGTCATCCCTATTCTGTGTGGCTCCCATATTCATGGTCCAGTATCGCTGCTGACATCCAGTCATCAAGATAGAATTCCAGGCAGTGGGTGGAGAAAGTGGGAGGATCCCTTCCCTGTACAGACTGTTCCTGGACTTCTTTGCTCCATACTTGACCTGGCTTGACTCCTTCAAGTCCACCTTCTTCTGACCCTCCCTGATGGAATATTTAAGAGAATACTTCCAACCTGGTGCCTATGCCACATGAAGCCAGCACTGCCAAGAATATTCCCAAACACAAATGGGTTTCTCTCAATATAAAGAGGATCCGTTTTTTTTGTTTTGTTTTGTTTTTGTTTTTTTAATATCCATTGGTTAGGAAGTGGAAGGAAAGCTTCAGCTATTGATGGAGGTAAATCTGCTGCTTCTGGTGGCGTTTTAGTGACATCTGTAAGAAGACTTCAGTGAGGAGAAGCAGACATCAGTACCTCCCAAGTCCATCTGATCCTTAGTTCTTGTTTCTTTAATGTCAGCAGTAGAAACATTGGTGCCATGGTTTTCAGATGCTAGAACAGTGGTTTGGAGATTGATAGTATTCCTGCAGATAGGAAGGGCAAAATGTCATGCTGGAATGCCTGGACTGGAAAATTCACATAAAGCTTGTTGCAAAACTTTTTAGATATGTGAACTTTTAGAAAAACATATGTCATTTTTCTGATTGCAAATGTATACTGATGGTGCATATACACCCATAAATTTTGCTAATGGCATGGGGATCATTTCAGTCCAGTTCTGTAGTTTGCTGGATTATAATTCAATGTCTGCTTTGTGTTTATTGGCACATTTTTATTGGCTGTGCAAATTTCGACAAGCCACCTAGTATCCATGACTGTGATTGCAGTTTACTTGAGAATGGACTGAAGATGATGACCCTGGACTCCCACAGAGACACCTTGAGGATTTAATGTTTTACCTGCATCCATATTTACATGTGTAGTATCTCTCAGATATCTATGTGTATGATCGCCAGATGGGAGCTATCAGTATCTTTCTGAAACAATCAATGGTGCTGTTCCTGTGTGAGTACAATTGCCTTCATACTCTTTACTGTCTGCTCATTGCTGATCACTGTAAAACTGAAAGAGTGTCTCCAAACATTCTGCTTTGAATTACAACTCAACTTATTTCAAAATGTTACTTTCATTCCAAAATAATGTCCTTCGTTTGATTAATTTCATTTTATTTTCCAGCACATATACTCATTTGCTTTTCACAATTTATTTTCCCAAGCATGTCTTTGTATCATCCATTAATTAGCAGAGCACTACATATGTTTTAGAAGGATGCTATTTGTAGACAAAACAGTAAGGTTACTACTTTTATTCCCCTTTCTAAATGAAAAAAAAAAAAATATTCTTTAAATCTTTCTGTTTGCACCCAACTCCTGAGGACATCTATAAGATTTCTACTTACTGTTGAAGACAAGTTTTTCAGTTAGTATGTCTTCTTTGTAATTCAATTATTTGCTGGTTAAATGTTAACTTTGTTAGATTATGATCAGTTTTTATGTATTCAATGCCAATTGCCAGCCATTGAGATCCTAGAAATCGTATAAATATTTAAGGTGAATAATTATACATTTTTCCTTGTCCTGCGAAGTATGATGAACATCTGTACTGTTTTCATCATGCAGGTAGAAATTTACTTTAAAAATTATAGTCACTTATTTCGTTTGACCCACTTTTTAAGAGGCCATTGATATCCTCAGGGCATTTTTTCTCATTCTACTTCCCTCAAAAGGCATTGTGTCTATTAAAGAGAACTACTTCTCAGTATCTCACTGAATCTCACTTCCACAAATTTCCTCTTATTTAGCAAAATACCAAGTCTTTTCTGTGTAATTTACATTCAGTAATGACGTTTACACCATCTTTTTTGTTTATACATAATTATAATGCTATAAAATAGAGACCTAGGAGAGTCAATTTATTGCAAAAATATAAGTTAAAAAAATAAAAAACTATTAATCAGTCCATCCCCACAAATCAATGGTGAAAGAGGAGCCTCTGTTGCTTTTCACAACTGCAGAGAGCTCCGGAATTGGACTCCAAGGTAATTGCCTGACTCCCAGAGAGTCCTTCCCCTTCACACTGATGCTTTATAGATGACTATTGAACTGTTCCTGGAACACGACAAATCTAAATTAACCTGAAATACAGCAGGGATTTCAGGAGTTAGATCATGAGTCCAGAGGAGAATTTGAAAATATCTCTATTTCAGGAAGCCTTATCTTAATTATTTTTCTTATCAATGTAAGCATAACATTTGCAAACAGTGCATGATAAGCCTAAGACGTAAATACATATCAGCCTGGTGCCATGTCCCTCTAACTCCTACCACAAAATTCTAGACACACACCTCATCCTCCCCCCCTTGAGACAGAGAGATTTCTTTCACTGGTGTTTTTTGTTTCTATGAATGCTATTTATTTATTCTGTCACCATACCTTTGCCATAAAATGATCACAGTTGTTCTTTTACAATGAAATACTTCTTTCCATAAAGCAGTATTTCACTGTAAAAGAATTGGCTAAAACAATGGACTGGAAAAAGAAAACATAATTCAATTTAGTGTTTGGCTCATTGATAAAACACAAAACATGCAAATAATCATGACTGTCAAAGCAAAATGAAACAAAACAAAGGAAAAAATAACAGCAAACACAGGTTTATTATCTTCCTTGGAGAAGGTAATGCCATGGAAAACAATAAATTGAATAAATGCAGGCAGATATCCCATCATATAAGGGTAAGAAGAAAATGTTAAACAAATTGATTAACTGAACTGACTGGTTAGATGAATAAGCTAATTATTGTCACTATGTTTAGACCGACCCAAAGGTATTGTTACAAATTCCTAACATTCTATTCTGTCTAAAAAGAGTGAATAAATTTTCTTTTTCCCATGGTTAGTGTATTGGCTGCCAGGTAAAATATTCAACTGAAAATTCTCTTTAATCTCCGACCTTGACACTATGTAATTCAAGTGAAATGACCTCTTACCACGTCTGTCTTTTCCGTTTAAAATAAAGGAATGGGACTCATTCTGTCTCATGTCTTTTAGCCAAATAGAACATATGAAGGGATGGGAGAGCTCACTGGCATATTCAGGAGAAAAGGGAAAAATGAGTGTCAACCCCCATATTGGATAGGAATTACGCACAATGAATCTCTGATGACCTGTCGCTTATAAGGTTAGTCTCATTACACAGGTGTGGAATTAAAAAATTTTAGAAATGCAATTTAATTTTTAACTCATGGTTGATAGAAGTAAAAACATGTACTTAAAATATTTCAGCAATATCACCTGTAATCCCAGCACTTTGGGAGGTCGAGGCGGGTGGATCACGAGGTCAGGAGATCGAGACCATCCTGGCTAACACGGTGAAACCCCGTCTCTACTAAAAATATAAAAAGTTAGCTGGGCATGGTGGTGGGTGCCTGTAGTCCCAGATACTCAGGAGGCTGAGGCAGGAGAATGGCCTGAACCTGGGAGGCGAAGCTTGCAGTGAGTTGAGATCCTGCCACTGCACTCCAGCCTGGGTGACAGGGCAAGACTCCGACTCAAAAAAAAAAAAGAAAAAAAATTCAGCAATATCATAAGATTGATTTTAATTTGAATGCTTACGGCTTCTTCTTCCAAGTGAGTATTGAATTGGCATGACGTGATAAAATTGATTAATTAAAAAGGTTAATAACACCTTAAACAAACTAGTAACTCCGAAAATGTCTCTCTACACTTAACATAGAGACACACAGTTGTGGCAGGGACTGTCAATTAAATAATGCACTGGCAATTGCTGTTGAGTATCAGATTTTCAATCAGATTAAATAAAACATGAATTACTATTAGAATCAAAATTAAACATATAAAAATGATACCTGATCTACAAGCTCATTCAATTCTTACAACGCTTCCTTAGAGGAGATGCCAGCTTTCAAGGTACCTGTATACCGTTTTTTTAAAAAATAAAATTACTTGAAACACATTTAGACTTACAGGGCTGTTGCAAAGAGAGTACAGAGAGTTCCACTAAGCAAACTCCGAGATTGCCACTGGTGCAATGTCAGAAATTAAATTGCTGGTTTTATTTGTATTTCACTGATATTTCTGCCAATGTCCATTTCCTCTTCCCGGTCTGGTCCCAGAGCCCACATTACATTTAGATAATGTGTCTTTTCAGTCCCCTCTGATTCCACCAGTGTCTTTGCTGTGGCCTGAGCACTTAGGCACAGCCGGAGCTTTGTCAAGCAGCCCCCAGTTAGAGACTGTGTGGTGTGTTCAGCTGCTCAGAACGCCAGGGAGGTCAAGAGCCCTTCTGCGCACACTGATCAGGGCTCAGGACATCAAAGTATCCCGTGATGCTTGGTGTCCACCTTGATTCATGGGTAAGGTGGGTCTGGCTGGTCTGGTTACTATACAGGCACTATTTTCTCTTAGTAGGCAACAAAATTGTTTAGGAGACATTTTAAGGTCCTTCGAATACCCTGTTGCTCCTTATACTTTCACCTGCTGGCTTCCTCATTTTAACATTTATGTGATCCTGCCCACAGCAAGTATTTCTGTGTTGTTTCGATGGTAATTTTCTATTTCCTTTATCCTTTATTTATGGAAATTCTTTTGTTAGGGAGGTTTGTCTCTTATCCTCTTTTATTGTTTATATGTATGTATTTATTTATTTTGAGACAGAGTCTCACTCTGTCACCCAGGCTGGAATGCAGTGTCACGATCACAGCTCACTGCATGCAGCCTTGACCTCCCGGGCTCAAGTGATGGTCCCACGTCAGCATCCCGAGTATCTGGGACCACAGGCACATGCCACCATGCCTGGCTAATTTTCGTATTTTTTGTAGAGATAAGGTCTCCCTGTGTTCCCCAGGCTGGTCTCAAACTCCTGGGCTCAAGAGATCCGCCTGCCTCGGCCTCCCAACCTGCTAGGATTCACAGGCGTGAGCCACCATGCCCAGCCCCGTTTATGTATATCAATATGCACCCATGGGTATTGATTTTCCTGCTTGAATTCTAACCCAACGTTTTCAAGATTTATTTGGCAGCTCGGATTGTTCCAGCGTTGACCGTCATCGCTCTTTCAGGTGTTTCCTGCGCCTGTTTGCATGCCTCCGACTTACTCCTTCTCTTCTTTTTACTTTCTTACCCTAATTAAGCTCCACAAGATATTCCAGGCTTATATAGTATTGTTCTTCCCCAGCTTTGGAATCTTCTCTAAGGAGCCTTGGTTTCTTGTATAGGAAAATGCGCTTTAGAAAGCAGATCTGTGACCTCACATCGTGTGTTCATTGCTATGGAAGTGTCACAATTTCTAAAGTTCTTTCAACGGACAAAACAAAAAACATATATATGTATATTAACCCAGATATACACACATATATATTCATTTCTGTGTTTATTCTTATGAATTTATGTACGTGCAAAAATATATTTTTCTTTGACTTCATGCTGATACCTTCCATCCCAGTGCAACACGACAAAGTTTATTCTAACCATTTCCCTTTGCTTATTTGAAACATCCTTCTCCAGCAGTAAGAGGGCTCACTCTCATTAGCTTCTATATATTTAATTATTTTTTAACCTTAAAACACATCAGCCACAACTTCTGAATTTCTTTTATGGTTTATACATTTTGTTTTTTATCTAAGAAATTTCATATGGTTCAGCATCATTTATTAAAAGTAGTATCTTTTCCCATTGCCTTACCTTGACACTTTTGTAAGATATCAATTGAAGACGCGTATGGGTGTCTAGTTCTCAATTCTATTTTTCCCTTTGATCCATATTTTTATCTTTATGCTGATACCTTCCATTGATGAGATCTACAACTTTGTAAGTCTAAAAATAAAACAGTGATAAATCAATTTTTCTTCTTCTTCTTTTTTTTTTTTTTTTTTTTTTGAGACAGAGTCTGGCTCTGTCGCCCAGGCTGGAGTGCAGTGGCTGGATCTCAGCTCACTCTAAGCTCCGCCTCCGGGGTTCATGCCATTATCCTGCCTCAGCCTCCCGAGTAGCTGGGACTACAGGCGCCCACCACCTCGCCTGGCTAGTTTTTGTATTTTTTTAGTAGAGACGGGGTTTCGCCGTGTTAGCCAGGATGGTCTCGATCTCCTGACCTTGTGATCTTCTTTTTTAAATAACAGCTTTATTGGACTACAGTTTACTTACCACAAAATTCTCTTGATTTAAATAATAACGCAATGATTTTGGTCTATTTACTGACTTGTGCCAACAATATATTGTGAGAACATTTCCATCATTTCAAAAAGAAACCTCATGCCCTCTGGCAGTCAATCCCTATTCTCACCCACAGCCCCAGGTAACCACTAATCTACCTTCTTCTTTGTAGACTCTGCTATTCTGGACATTTCATATAAAAGAAACAATACAATATATCCAGGATTGCATCTGGCTTCTTCCATTTAGCATAGTACTTTAGTAACTCGTTTGCATGGTAATGTATTTCTGTACTTTGCTACTCTTTATTATTGAATGACATTCCATTGTATGGTATACCATATTTTGTATCCATTCACCATTTGATAGACATTTGCATTTTTCCCACTTTTGGGCTCTTATGAATATACTGTTCTGAACATTTGGCTACAAATATTCGTGTGGACATATGTATTCATATCTTTTGGGTAGATGCCTAGACTTGGAATTGCT
Organism: Piliocolobus tephrosceles; assembly: GCF_002776525.5. Taxonomy (NCBI): domain Eukaryota; kingdom Metazoa; phylum Chordata; class Mammalia; order Primates; family Cercopithecidae; genus Piliocolobus; species Piliocolobus tephrosceles. The sequence continues at coordinate 126,959,098 of NC_045442.1, read as the reverse complement.
GGATCATATGGTAACTCCATTTTTAACTATTTGAGAAACTGTCACACTGTTTTCTCAAGCAGCTCTATCATTTTACACCTTCATCAACAAAATATGAAGATTTCAGTTCCTGTATATTATTGTCAACACTTATTATTATCAGTCTTTTTGGTTATAGCATTCTTGTTATTTTAATTTGCATTTCCTAATGATCAATGCTGAGTCTCTTTTTTCTTTCTTTTTTAACAGCCATTCATATGAATTCTTGTTGAAATGTCTTTTTAAGTCTTTCAACTACTATTTTAAATTGAGATTTTTGTCTTTTATTGTTGAGGTGTAAAAGTTCTTTTTATATTCAAGTCCTATATTAGGTGTATGATAGTTCAGCAAATATTATCACTGAAATTGCAATTTTGTTTTTCATTTTATTGATTCTGTCTCTTGAAGCACAAAAATATTAATAATAATAGAATCTACTTTATATATTTTATTTTACAGACCATGCATTCATTGTCATATTTAGTAACTCTTGGACTCCAGATAAGTTGCAAAGATTTTTCTCCTATGTTTTCTTTTCAAAGTTTTAAGTTTTACCTGTCCCATTTAGGTCTATGGTGATATTTTAGTTAATTTTTATGTAACTCTCAAGGATTTAAAGTCAATGTTTGCAGATGTCTATTATTTCAGAAACAATTTTTTAAAACATTGTGCCTTATGAATTGAATTGCCTTGAACCTTTGTCAAATATCAATCATAAAACTGTCACTGAACTCCCAAGTCTTCTTCATGGATTTGCATGTGTATTCTTGTGCCAGTAGTACATAGTCTTGGTCTTGATTACTGTAGATTTAGAGTAACTTTTGAAATTAGAAAGTGTGAGTTCTCTAATTCACAGAGTACTTATACTTTCTAATTCTGTATTTCAAAATTGTTTTTCATATTCTGTGTGCTTTCCATGTCCATGTAAATTTTAGGACTGGGTCTGGTGTGGTGGCTCATGACTGTAATCCCAACAATTTGGGAGGCTGAGGCAGGAGGATGCTTAAGTCCAGGTGTTCAAGATCAACCTGGGCAACATAGTGGGACCCTGTCTCTACCAAAGACATTTTAAAAAATTGGATGGGTATGGTGGCATGTACCTGTATCCCTAGCTACTCAGGAGGCTGAGGCAGGAGGATCAATTGAGCCCAGCAGGTCGAGGCAGCAGTGAGCCGTGATCACATCATTGCAGTCCAGTCTGGGAGACAGAGTGAGACCTTGTCTCAAAAAAAATAAAATAAATGAATACATAAATAAATAACTTTTAGTACCAGCTTGTTAATTTTTGCAAAAAAAAAAAAAAGGCCATTGCAATTTTGATAGGAATTGAATAAAATCTACAGATTGGTTTGGACAGTAATGTTGTCTTAATGGTGTTGAGTCTTCCAATCCATAAGCATGAAATATCTCTCCATTTATACAAATCCTCTTTAACTTATCTCAACAGCGTTTTACAGCATTCAGTGTACAAGTCTTGCACTTTTAAATTAAATTTATTAGTTAGTACATTATTATTTTTGATGCTATTGTGAATGGACTTATTTTCTTAATTTCACTTTTGGAATTTTCATTGAGATTATACAGAAAACAAAAGCTGTCTATAGAGACAGATTTGCATGTATAGATATCTCATGTGTACAAATCTGCTGAACATTTTTATTAGATTTAGTAACTTTTTAGTGTAGTCACTAGGATTTTCTACAGATAAGATCATGTTATTCATATATAAAAATAGAGTTTTACTTCTTTCATTCTAATCTAAATTCCTTAAGTTTTATTTCTTTGTCTCATAGCAATTGCTAGGACCTCTAGTAGTAGTATGTTGAATAGAAAAGGCAAGAACAAATATCATTCACTGCCTTCTTCCTGATCCTAAAAAATGCATTCAGTCTTTCACCATTAAGTATAATATTAATAGTACATTTACTAGACATATGATTATCAGTTTGGAATTCTCTTTTCTAATTTGTTGAAGATTTTTTTTTTTTTAATAATGAGTAAATTTGGAAATTTGGAGCTTTTCGTATGTTTATAGGTTTGGTCATTTGCCTTTCATCTTTTACTCTATTAATGTGGTGTACTGGAATAACTTGATTTTTGTAGGTTAAAATGATCTTGCACTCTTGGTACATCTAACTTGCTTATGCTGTATGATATGAGTTGGCTCTGTGCCCCCACCAAAATCTCACCTGGAATAGTAAGTCCCGTAATTTTGACTCATTGAGGAAGGAACCTGCTGGGAGGTAATTGGATCATGAGGATGGTTTCCCTCATGCTGTTCTCGTGATAGTGAGTGAGTTCTCACGAGATCTGATGGTTTCGTAAGGCAGTTTTCCCTGCTCTTGCTTGTTCTCTGTCACCTGCCACCATGTAAGACAGGCTTCTTTCCCTTTCCCCATGATTGTAAGTTTCCTGAGACCTCCCAGCCATGCGGAAGTGTAAGCCAGTTAAACCTCTTTTCTTTTTAAATGACCCAGTCTCAGGTATGTCTTTATTGCAGTGTGAGACCAGACTAATGTACCGTAAAATCCCGTTCTCATATGTTGCTACATTCAGTTTACTAATATCTTTCCGGAATTTTTCCATCTATGTTCATGAGATATGTTTGTCTCTAGTCAACTTTCCTTCAGATGTCTTTGGTGCAGTGTAGCACCGCATTACGGAATGAGTTAGTAATTATTCTCTGTTACTGTATTTTGTTGGAGGGATTTGTGAAGTATTGATGTATTTTTTTTTCCTTAAATTGTGTTTAAAATTCATCATTGAGACCATCTCAGCTTTGGCTTTTCTTTGTGGGAAAATTTTAAATGACTAATTCAAATTATTTACTTGTTATAGGTCTATTAGGATTTTCTATTTATTTTTGAGTGACTTTTGATAAATTGTATTTCTAAAATGTGTCTATATAAACTAAGTTGTCTAATTTGCTAAAATAAAGTTGTTAACATTAAATAATGCTTTGACCTTTTAAAATTTCTGGACAGTCAGTAGTTATCCCCTCTCATTCATTACTGATTGCGATAATTTGAATTTTTTGTATCTCTTTCTTGGTTATTCTAGCTAATGATTTGTCAATTTAGTTAATGTCTTGAAATAAGCGTTATCTGATTTCATCGATTTTCTTTATTGTTCTGTTTTCAATTTCATTGATTTTTCCTCTAACCTTTAGCATTTCCTTCTTTCTTGCTCTGAATATAATTTTCTCTTCTTTTCTTTTTTAAGTTGGATGTTTAAGTTACTCATCTGAGGTCTTCTTTTCTAATGTAATCATTTGAAAAATGAAGTTATTTCCAAGTGATGCCTTAGTTTCACCTCAACAATTTAATATTTTGTCTTTCCATTGGCAATAATCTGAAAATATTTTATAGTTTTTCTTGCATTTCTTCTTTGACTTATGAGTTGTTTAAAAGTGTCTTGTTCTTATCAAAAGGAGACATTTATGCAGGCAACAAACATATGAAAAAAAAACCCAACATCAGAGATCATTAGAGAAATGAAAATCAAAACCACAATGAGATACCATCTCACACCAGTCAGAATGGTGATTATTAAAAAGTCAAGAAACAATAGATGCTGCTAGGCTGTGGAGAAATAGGAATGCTTTTACACTGTTGGTGGGAATGTAAATTAGTTCAACCGTTATGGAACGCAGTATTTCTCAAGTATCTAGATTCCTCAAGGATCTAGAACCAGAAATACCATTTGACTCAGAAATCCCATTACTAGGTATATACCCAAAGGAGTATAAATCATTCTACCATAAAGACACATGCACACGTGAATTTATTGTAGCACTATTTTCAATAGCAAAGATGGAATCAACCCAAATGCCCATCATTAATAGACTGAATAAAGAAAATGTGGTGCATATACAACATGGAATACAACACAGCCATAAAAAGGAATGAGATCATGTCCTTTGCAGGAACATAGATGAAGCTGAAAACCATCATCCTCAGCAAACTAACACAGGAACAGAAAACCAAACTCCGCATGTTCTCACTCATAAGTGGGAGCTGAACAATGAGACCACATGAACACAGGGAGGGGGCAATGCACACCAGAGCCTGTTGGGAGGTTGGGGTCAAGGGGAGGAAACTAAGAGGGTAGGTCAGCAGGTGCAGCAGACCACCATGGCATACACCTATGAAACAAACCTCAAGTTCTACACATGTATCCTGAAACTTAAAGTAAAATAAATTTTAAAGAAAAAAAAAAGCAAAAGTGTCTTGCTAATTTTTAAATATTTGCTAATTCCTTAAATTTTTCTCCCTTATTTTTTGAATTTACAATTTAAATTTGTTAGGAAATACGCTTTGGATGCTTTCAATCATTTTTAATTTACTGAAATTTGTGTATATAGCTTAGCATATGATATGTTGTATATTTTATATATATATGGATAGATAATGTTGTTATAAGGTACTGTTGAATTGACTCTTCTATAATTATGTCTCCAGCTTTACTATAGTTTGCATTGTATATCTTATTTCCATCCTTTTACTTTCAATCATTGAATCTAAAGTTCATGTCTTGTACTTGGCATATAGTTAAAGCTTGTTTTTCTATCCAGTCTGGCAATCTCTGCCTTTTTATTGGAGTCTTAAACCTTTTCTGATTTAATATAAATGTTAATAACATTGGATTTATATTCACCTTTTTGCAGGTTGTGTTCTACACAAAACGTGCCATGTCTTTTATGAAATGTTTTTATTTTACTATTTTACTTTGTGTTAACGATATATTTTATAGCATAACCAATTTAATTCCCTTGTAGTTTTCCAAAATTATAGAGTTTGTTTTATTTTCTTAGTGGTTTCTTTAGGGATTACAACATGCATTTTGATTTAGCAAAATCTATTTCAGGTTAATTTAATTTATTCCCAGTAAAATACAGAAAGATTGCTTCAGTAAATCTCCACTCCTTACCCCATTCTTCATACTACTTTTGTCATATTTATTGTATAGTTGAATAAGTATAATAATGTAAAAATACAGTTTTTTAGTTATTGTTTTATGCAATTCATCACACAAGTTAGGAGAATATAAATAAATATATTAATATATTTAAAAAGCATTTTATTCTATAATTACCTTTACTAGTGTTGTCTTTTATTTAATAGACACTAATTTTTCGAACAGATTTAGGTTCACAACAAAGTTGTTGGTACAGACAGGAGGTACAGACAGTCCCATGTACCCTTCTGCCCCCACATATGCACAACCTTCCTCATTCTCAATATCCCCCAACGGAGGGGTACATTTGTAATGATTGAAACCTTACATTGACATGACACATCATTATCACCCAGAGCCCACAGTTTACATTAGGGTTCACTGTTGGTGTTGTACATTGTATAGCTTTTGACAAATTTATAATGGCATGTATTGATTATTATAGTGTCCTTAAGAATCGTTTCATGGCCCTAAAATCCTTTCTGCTCTGCCTGTTCATCCCTCCCTACCTGTAACCCCAGGAAACCACTGATCTTCTCACTGACTCCATAATTTTGCCTTTTCTAGAATGTCGTAGTGGTTGGAATTATACAATATGAAGCCTTTCAGATTGGCTTCTTTCATTTAGTAATATGCATTTAAGTTTTCTTCATGTCTTTTCATGGTTTAAGAGCTCATCTTCTTTTTTAGCAATGAATATGATTTCATTGTCTGGTTGTACCACAATTTGTGCGTCTGTTCTCCTACTGAACGAAACTTTGGTTTGTTCCAAGTTTTGACAATAATGAATAAAGCTGCTATTAATATCTGTGTGCAAATTTCTGTGTGGACATAATTTCTCAACTTATTTGAGTAAATAACGAGAAGTACAATGGCTGGATTATATGGTAAGAGTGTGTTGAGTTCTATAAATAAATGCTCAATTGTCTACAAAAGTGTTCTCACTAGCAATGGATCTGCTGCTCTACATCTTCACCAGGATTCGGTGTTGTCAGTGTTTGGAATTTTGCTATTTTAATAGGTGTCTTATTTTCTTTTAATTTACAATCTCCTAATGACGTATGACGTTAAGCATCTTTTCACATGCATGTGTGCCATCTGTGTATCTGCTTTGGTGCGATGTCAGTCCAGGTCTTTAGTCCATTTTTAAAATCAGGTTGTTCATTTTCTCCTTGTTAAATTTTAAGTCTTCGTTGTATATTTTGAATATATCTATCAGATATGTGTTTTGTGAATATTTTATCCTAGCCAGTGACTTATCTTCTCACTCTCTTGACAGTGTCTTTTACAGATAACATGTTTTTAATTTTAATGAAGTCCAGTTTATCCATTGTTTATTTCATGTATTGTGCATTAGTGTTGTACCTAAAAGTCATTGCCGTACCCAAGGTCATCTAGATTTTCTTCTCCGTAACTTTCTAAGAGTTTTATTCTCTTGCATTTCACATTTAGGTCTATGATACATTTTCAGTCAATTTTTGTGAAAGGTGTAAGTTCTGTGTCTAAATTCTTTTTTTTTTTTTCATGAGCATGAGCGATCATGCCAGCACCATTTATTAAAAAGACTTTTCTCTGTTGCATCACCTTTCTTCTTTTTTTAAACATCAATTGACTATATATATATTTGTGTGGAACTCTTTCTCAGTTCCTCGTTCTGTTTCATTGATCTATGTGTTTGTCCTTTTACCAATACCACACTATCTTGATTACTGTAACTTTAGAGTATCTCTTTTTTTTTTTTTTTTTTTTTTTGAGACGGAGTCACGCTCTGTCGCCCAGGCTGGAGTGCAGTGGCCGGATCTCAGCTCACTGCAAGCTCCGCCTCCCGGGTTTACGCCATTCTCCTGCCTCAGCCTCCCCAGTAGCTGGGACTACAGGCGCCCGCCACCTCGCCCGGCTAGTTTTTTGTATTTTTAGTAGAGATGGGGTTTCACCGTGTTAGTCAGGATGGTCTCGAACTCCTGACCTTGTGATCCACCCGTCTCGGCCTCCCAAAGTGCTGGGATTACAGGCTTGAGCCACCGCGCCCGGCCGTAGACGTTGGATAGTGTTAGTTATTCAGCTTTGTTCTTCTCCTTCAATATTGTACTGGCTCTTCTGGAGTTTTGTCTTTGCATATAAACTTTAGAATCAGTTTATTGTTCAATATATACCAAATTACATTTTAGATTTTTATTGAGATTATGTTGAATCTATGAATCAAGTTAGGAAGAACTTACATGTTGACAATGTTGACTCTTCCTATTTACTACAGTCTGAATGTGTCCCCAAAAAGCATGTATTGCAAGCCTAATCTCCAATGCAACAGTGTTAGGAGGTTGGGCCTAATGAGATGTGATTAGCCCCTAGGGCTCTCCCCTCATTAACAAATTAATGGTGTTATCTCAAAGGTGAGTTCCTTAGAAAAAGTAGCGTTTGGGCTGGGCGTGGTGGCTCACGCCTGTGATCCCAGCACTTTGGGAGGCCGAGGTGGGCAGATCACAAGGTCAGGAGATAGAGCCCATCCTGGCTAACACGGAGAAACCCTGTCTCTACTAAAAATACAAAAAAAAAAAATAGCCTGGCATGATGGCGGACGCCTGTAGTCCCAGCTACCTGGGAGGCTGAGGCAGGAGAATGACAGGAACCAGGGAGGCAGAGCTTGCAGTGAGCCGAAATCATGCCACTGCACTCCAGCCTGGGCGACAGAGCGAGATTCCATCTAAAAACAAAAGAAAAAGAAAAAATAGAGTTTGGTTCTCTCTTGCTCTCTGGCCTTCTGCCATGGGATGATATAGCATGAAAACCTTTGTCACATGCCAGCAACTTGATATTAGACTTCTCAGCCTCCAGAACTGTGAGCCAATAAATTTCTGTCATTTGAAACTAGACAGTTTCAGGTATTCTGTTATAGCAGCACAAACCAGACTAAGACAACAACGTACCCAATGTAAAAATTTTCCACGTCTTTATTTCAGGTTTTTTATTTCATGTAGTTTGGAGATACCCTGAGTGAGAACTGTATTATAAAGGAAGAACAAGTACAAACCTATACTTGGTAGGTATTTATTACATGTTGACTAATGATAAAAAGATTGATTATTCTATTGGAAGTTATTTAATAAAAATCTTGATATAATATTTGTGTAATTCTTTTTCCTTAAGAGTGCCTTCTTGTATGACACCTTAAACATATAAAGCTCAGATGAACCTTGAGATAGAGATATAGAAAATAATTTTAATACATTGAAAACTCTTCTGAGTAATAAAATATCTAGGAATGCAGCTATCTTTGGAGGTGAAAGGTCTCTACAATGAAAATTACAAAACACTTCTCAAAGAAATCAGAGATAACACAAACAAATGGAAAATCATTCCATGCTCAGGAATCAGAAGAATCAATATCACTAAAATGGCATACCACTCAAATTAATTTACAGATTCAATGCTGTTTCTATCAAACTACCAAAGACATTCTTCACAGAACTAGAAAAAAACTATTTTAAAATTCATATGGAACCAAAAAAAGAGCTCAAATAGCTCTGGCAATCCTAGGCAAGAAGAACAAAGCTGAAAGCATCACATTTCTCAACTTTAAACTATGCTACAAGGCTACAGTAAACGAAACAGCATGGTATTGGTACAAAAGCAGGCACATAGACCAATGGAATAGAATAGGGAGCCCAGATACAAGGCCACACACCTACGGTCATCTGATCTTCAACAAAACTGACAAAAACAAGCAATAAGGAAAGAACATCCTATTCAGTAAATGGTTCTGGGATAACTGGTTAGTGACATGCACAAAGTTGAAACTGGACTTCTTCCTTACACCATGAATAAAAATCAATGGAAGATGAATAAAAAACTTTAATGTAAAACCCCAAACTATACAAAGTCTGGAAGACAACCTAAGAAATATCATTCTGCACATAGGAACTGGCAAAGATTTCATGACAATGACACCAAAAGCATTTGGAACAAAAGCAAAAATTGACAAATGTGATCTAATTAAACTTAAGAGCTGCGCAGCAAAATATACTATTGACAGAGTAACCAGACAACCTACAGAATAGGAGAAGATATTTGCAAACTATGCATCTAACAAGGGTCTAATATCCAGCATCTATAAAGAACTTTAACAAATTTACAACAACAACAAAAAAAAACAAACAATTCCATAAAAAATGGGCAAAATATATGAAGAGACACTTTTCAAAAGAATACATACATGTGGCCAACAAGCACATATAAAAAAGTTCAATATCACTGGTCATTAGAGGAATGCAAATCAAAACCACAATGAGAAACCATCTCACAGCAGTCAGAATAACTATTATTAAAAATTAAAAAAATAACAGATGCTGGTGAAGTTGTGGAGAGAAGGGAATGCTTATATACTTGTTGGCAGGAGTGTAAATTAGTTCAACTGTTGTGGAAAGCAGTGTGGTGATTCCTCAAAGACCTAAAAACAGAACTACCATTCAATACAGTAATCCCATTACTGTATATATGGCCAAAAGAATATAAATCATTCTACCATAAAGACCATGCATGTGTATGTTCATTGCAGCACTATTCACAATGGCAAAGACATGGAATCAAACTAAATACCCATCAGTGGTAGAATGGATAAAGATAATGCGGTACATATACACCACTGATTACTATGCAGCCATAAAAAAGAACAAGATCATGTCTTTTGCAGGAACATGAATGGAGCTGGAGACAATAATTCTTAACAGACTAACACAGGAACAGAAAACCAAATACCACATGTTCTCACTTACATGATGAGAACACATGGACACAAAGAGGGGAACAACAGACACTGGGGCTTACTGGAAGGTGGCAGTTGGGAGGAGGGAAAGGATAACAAAAAATAATTGTTGAGTGCCAGGATCAGTGCTTGAGTGATGAAATAATCTACACAACAAACCTTGGTGACATGAGTTTGCCTATACAACAAACCTGCACAAGTATCCCTGAATTTACAATAAAAGTTAAAAAATAAAACGAAACTAAACTAAGATAACATGCTTTTGAGTATCAGAGGCATGCTGGAATATGCCACAAATAATAAACATATACATAGTACCTTAAATAGGTGAGTGAGATTACAATAAGTGAGCAATGTTTAATAGCTTGAGGATATGCAGGATAAGACTTTTCATGATAAATACATACTTACCTTATTACCTAGTACCAAATGTTAGCTCATAGTCTTCGTTAAACAGAAAAAAAAAAAAAAAAAGTCATTTGATAAAGATGTTGGCCAGGCACGGTAGCTCATGCCTGTAATACCAGCACTTTGGGAGGCCAAGACAGGCGGATCACTTCAAGTCAGGAGTTCATGACTAGCCTAGCCAACATAGTGAAACCCCATCTCTACTAAAAGAACTACAAGAACTCGCTGGACGTGGTGGTACACACCTGTAACCCCAGCTACTCAGGAGGCTGTGGCAGGAGAAGTGCTTGAACTCTGGAGGCAGAGGTTGCAGTGAGCCGAGATCACACCACTGCACTCCAGCCTGGGCCACAGAGCGAGATTCTGTCTCAAAAAAAAAAGAAGAAGAAGAAGAAGAAGAAGAAAAAGAAAAAGATATTGCTTAGCTTATCAGAATTGTGCTACTCAATTTTCTAAAACTATTAGTGTTTTGAGTCATTAGAAGGAATTATTGTAGAAATTTCTTGAGCCTTGTATAGCTTCTCTTTCATGTTACTATATTTAAATAAATGTTTAAATTACTGTGAAGTTATTAAGATATAATTTCTTATAAATTTGCTTTTTCAAATATTTCTTGTTTTTTAATGGTAACATTCACAAATTTTTTGAGGATGGCTTAAAACATGGCATTATTTACTGATTATTCTAATGGTAGCCTGCACTCATGATTCTGTGATAATTCCTTGTCACAAACTTGTTTTACATTTTTTGTATTTAAATTTTTTTATTTTTGTATTTTTTCTATTTTTTTTCAGAATGAAAAGCACTTGAAGAAGAAAAAAGGAAACCTGAATAACAGATGCTTTTGCATTATTTCAAAGACCCATCTGGAATGAAAGCTCTTGGCAAAAGATAGCCTCCACATATTGACTTCATTCTTCCCTCTTTGCAATTGACTTCTGTTACTAGTCCACATGACGAAGTCAAGGCCACCCAGAGCTTCAAACATGGTGAGGATCCAGCCTATGAAAAAGAAATTGAATCTGTCTTTTAGTCACAGTTCTAAAGTCTTGGGGATGCTCTGGGATTAGGTCCTCTAAAGAGAAGAACCCTCTGTTTCAGTTCATAAAGAACCATCATAGGTGCTGTGAGTCACCCATGTGATCATGTGGATTTGCAGAAGTGTCAGTAGGACTGGGGAATGGGAGCAGGAAAGTCCTCCAATTTGTGAATTGCAACTTCACAACTTTAATACTAATGGAAACATGTCTGTTTAATGAAAATCATTGTTTATTATCCAATCAAAATATTAATATGCACTAAAAGATTGTTCTCAAAACAGGATACTTCCAATTTCACATTTCATCAAAGTCAACATGAATTTTAATTTTATTAAGGTACATATACGGCATTGCCTCTGAAATCTGTAAGAAACTATTAGATTCAGTGACCCAGAAAACACACACACACACGCATATATACACATACACACACTAAGACACCCTAAGAGATGCTTTCTTGTGTGTACATAAATATATACACAAATATATGTATATACACATATATATACACGTGTATATATAACTATACACACACATATATGTGTGTGTATAGTTATATATGCATAACTATATATATGTAACTGTTTTTATATATATATACAGACACACACGTGCACACACACACATTCTTATATATATGAATGTGGGATGGGGGGAAAGATCATCAGGTAGTGGCAAACAATAACATAGCCAGAATTGGCCTGGATTTGGCAAGCAGGGCTAGAGGTCTGCGTTTTCTAAAGTCTCAGCATGCATCCTCACAACACTTCCCATCATCCATTTCAGCGTTCAGCAGCAGCCCCCCATGAAGTAAGTCTGGCATTATATCTTAAAGAGCTTTGTACAAGGATGCCTTGCTCAATTGTGAGCAATCTTTTTGCAGTGCACACCATGCTTTCAACAAGAAAATACATCTGGAGTGTTAGTAGAAACAGCTCTTATCCACTGTGTTAGAAAGTGGATTCTTGCTAGACCTTTGCCATAAAGCAAAATGGGCCTAATCAAATAGCACCTGAGCAGGGTGCAGCATCTGCATTCATGTATCTCAGCCAATGGCATTTCTAAGCCGAAGAGTTAAAAGCATTTCCTGGACATAGGAGCAATCACAGATGGGTGAAATTTTCAGCATTAGCACCAGTTTATTTTGTCCTCTTGGGCTCTGAAATCCTACTGAATCTGCTACTAATCTCTTTTCTTTTTTTTTTACACTCAGTGAAGTAGGGAGGTAGGGTGAGTAATTTGAAGATAACAAAACATATCAGAGAAGAGAATTTTCCCTTAAAATAACACTGGCCATTTTTGCTAAAGTCAATATTCTACATATATTATCATGTATAACTTTTAATTTTTTAACTGAACCAAATATTTTATTGTATTAGAATTTGAATTAATTCTTACTTTAATGTAGAATTAAGAAGAAAATTGTGACATGTCAAATCATTTTCAAATTTTATTAAAAATCTATTAAATAGGCCAGGCGTGGCTGATGCCTCTAATCCCAACATTTTGGGAGGCCAAAGTGGGTGAATCACCTGAGGTCTAGAGTTGGAGACCAACCTGACCAACATGATGAAACCCCATTTCTACTAAAAATACAAATTTAACTGGGCATGGTGGTGCATGCTTGTAATCCCATCTACTTGGGAGGCTGATGCAGGAGACTCGCTTGAACCCAGGTGGCAGAGGTTGCAGTGAGCTGAGATCATGCCATTGCACTCTACCCTGGGCAATAAGAGTGAGACTCCATCTCAAAAAAAAAAAAAAAAAGAAAAGAAAGAAAAGAAAAGAAAAAACATCTATTAAATAAGAGACAACACAAAAAAATTTATTGGTATATGGAATATAGGATTATTATATGTGGAAATAAATTCATTAATCACAATCCTAGCTCTTCAGAAGCCGAGGCAGGTGGATTACCTGAAGTCAGGAGTTGGAGACCAGCCTGACCAACCTGGTGAAACCCTGTCACTACTAAAAATACATATTCAACTGGGCATGGTGGTGCTTACTTGTAATCCCAGCTACTTGGGAGACTCAGGCAGGAGAATCACTTGAACCCAGGTGGTGGAGGTTGCAGTGAGCTGAAATCATGCCATTGTACTCTACCCTGGGCAACAAGAGTGAGACTCCATTTCAAAAAAAAAAAGAAAAAGAAAGAATATATTAAATAAGAGACAATGCAAAAAAAAAATGTGTTGGTGTATGGAATATAGGCCTGTTAGATGTGGAAATAAATTCATAAATCACAATATCTATAGAATCACAGAATCCCCAACCTTAATCCTTCTGACCTTCTGCCATACATTTTTGAACTCTGTCTTCCAAGCAAGCTATTCCTCTGGAAGACTCTCTTTGGAAGGCATTTCCATTACTAAATTCCTGAGGCACCAGCAGAACACATCTTTCATTGCATAGCTTGTGTAATATCTATCCCAAGCTAAACACTTTCTCTTATGACGCCCCAAGTAAAGATAAGTAACAGCTTGTTCCTGTATCTGTAGTTAAGCTTTTTGAAACTAAGGAGACTCCAGTTGAACTTCGATTTCTATTATTTTGTTCTTGTGGGTCATATATTCCATTCTTATACAGCCCTGATTTTATTTCTTTCAAATATTTTTGAGGACCTCAAACGGAAACGATTGTAAAAAGTGGTTGGCTACAGTTAAATTGGTCAATGTCTTGAGTACATTAGGACTTTGAAGCTGTTGGAATATCTGGGTTGATTCCAGATTAATTACAAAATTGAATAACAAAATGTATACAGAGAAGTGTGATTCATTAAGTAAGCTACAATATTCTCTAGAACTTTTGGCCACACTCTGCGGCTTTTCATTTTCAGAGGCTGGTTGGAGGTGATTATTAGGGAAGGGGAGTAATCTAGAGTGTCTTCCAAACTATGCAATGTGTGGTGATGAGCTTAGGAACACAGATTCTCGAGTCCCACAGCCTGACTCAAATTCCAGCTCTAAAACAATCCACTTTGAGAACGTGAGCGAGTTCTAAGGCCTCAGTTTCCTTACCTCTGAAGTGGAGATATCAATAGTACTGACCTGCTATCTTGCATTGAAGATACAATGAAGTAACATGGAGAGATCGCAGTGTCAGACACATAATGCATGATAAATTCTTGTTCACTATTGTAATTATTCTGAAAGGCCCGTTTGTATTTCCCACACTAGCCCGTACAAAGCTATTTCGAGATAGGGTGAAATCAACGCATCATCACACTGAAACCCCCGGTCACAATCAGATGCAGCTTCCTCTAATATGACTTTAAATTGTCAAAGGATGCCCTGAAAAACACAAAGCATTGGTTTCCACCACACGAATTCAGGGAGCTTCTCATATTCTACACCCAGATAAATGACTGTGTCTGGAAACAGACAAAGAAAGATAACAGGGAGATAAACTCCTAGACCGCTCTTTCCAGGCTCAAAGAAAAAAAAAAGCAAGCTCATACAGCAAGATTAATAACTTTCTCCTTTTGAAAAGAGACACAGTCCTGAAAGACAGATTCTGCTAAAATAATTAAGATTACTTGTCTAAAGTTTCTTAATTTCAGCAGCAGTAACTTATAAAGCAATCTAATCTTTTTTCCTCTATCTTTCCATAATCTTCTGCATTTTTCTTTAGCCAAAAGGCCTTGGATCTTTTCATGGGGATGACCTTTTTCTAAGCCTAGGACATAATCATTAATCTCTACCTATGTCAGATTTAACTGACTTTATCAAGGAATCTGCCAAGTAGAAAGTTTTCTTACTAAGGTGGTCATGGAGGCCTAGGGCATGGGGTTCCTTGGCGATGGTCATGTGAGTTTGTTTGACTTTTGTCTCCTCCTTGGTGCAATGTGGGTTGACATTGGAGTGTAGACATTTTCAGGCTGTGTGACCGATTTGCATTCTGTATGTGTGTGCAAGTCCTGGCCATCTTGGATTCCTAGAGCTGAATGAAAGGATCGTCTGCCTGTTTTCACCCTCAGAGGTGAAATGCATTTTATCTTTTGATCAAGATATTTCAGTTCACTGAAGCCGAGCCACCTGCAGAGAGAAAAACCAGCTCTGCTGAGTCCTTCTTTAAACCCCAGCACATCCATGCTGGTGTCTCCCTGTTAAAATAAGCATTTCTTATCAGTCAGCATCTGTTTCCTTTTTTTCCTCCAGGGCTGTTTACCACATTTTTCATTGAGAGACTTCCCCATGAAGTATAATTCACTTCGATTTTCCTCATTCATAAGGTTTTTTACATCTCCCAGCTGCAACAATTTTAAGCAGATTTCTAAGGACTTATAATTGAACGTGACTCATTTGCCTAAAGCAGAGCTCCAGTGCACAGGCTGAGGCAGTCAGAGCTCTTTCGAAATGTGGTAAATTTACACCATGTGCATTTTTTGGTATAAGTACGTGATTCATTGGTGAGGAGGCTTGTCAATAAAGCCTTCTCCACATCTACTGTGAAATGAAGTGGGTAGTTTTAATATGCAAATTTCTGGAAAAAGCTAGTTCCCTTTCCCCCAGAAGTTGCCAGCATGAGGAAAATAATCTAGACAAAGTAAACTCATCGGTTTCGTACAACACAAAATCAAATCGCTATTGCCAGGCGTTCCCATGGTAACTGCCTTCCTAAGCAAACTTCTCTACAAAATATACAGCTGTTATTTTATCTCATTACTAAGTTCCCTTGACGAAACTACACTACACTAACCACTCGCATACATGTTGTTAAAGGGGATAAAGCTCCCTTGGGCCCACACGACTGATCTTTTAAAGGATAACTTAACAGTTCAACCCTCCATCTTTGGCACTGTGTGATTTCTTTTCTCTTCTTTGCCTTGTGCCATATTAGAAAAAATTCACACTCGTCCTTAATACACTGTTAGTTGTGTGAGTAGAAATTTTTATATGTTTTACTATATACCCGCAGACAATTCTGTAACAATCAAATTTCCATCAAGTAAGATGATAAAATTAACTTTTCTTATATTTCATATTCCCACAGTAAATACATTCTCTGTCACTGCTTCTGCTAATTATTTTTAGCATAACTGTGACCGGACTCGTCTTTGGATGTCCGTCATTCTGTGCTAGTTTAAGACAGAGTGGGTTCTGCATCTCTCTAGACAGGAACCAGTAAGAAAATTGAACTCATTTTATCCAATTGTCAAGAGCTGGGGAGAGACACTTTGCCTATTCTATGCCCCGCTCGAACATATTTCAGGACCAGTGCAAGCTGTAAGCCAAAAGAAAAATAGGTCAAAGCCCTAAAGGAAAGTCAGATTCCCATGAAATATTCAGTGAGACTCCGTCCTCTCAGTAGTGTGGGGAGTGAGGATGGCAGGGGTGGCACTTCCGTGTCGTTGGTCGAGGAGGAGGGGAGAACCAATGGCAGTAACGTCCCCTGGAAGGATAAAGTCTGGCTTAGTTTCACTGTCAGATGGCTACATGTTTCCATTGCTTTATTTTAAAAGAATATTTTTTTTTCAGTTCAATTTCACTGTATTTGCCAAGAAAACTAGTTGTTGGTGATACTTCAGATTATGCCGTAGCTTTCAAAAAGATTCATTTTTGACAATGTTATATAGTATTATGTTTGCAAATGAGAGTCAAAAATAGCTGATTCTTTCAGTTTCCTGTAGAAGTAAAATGCAAGGAAAATCCTGGCTATAATGCATCACCTCCTGTCAAGAGACAACCACCAGTTTCAGCAGAGACACATCAACTAGAAATAGGCAGGAGAGGGACAGAGGATGTGCTGTTTTCTCACAGTAGGATGTAGCGAAATTCACAGGGCGTCTTCATTCATAAATTAAGTGGAACCCTATTAACCGGTTTTGCTTGAAAACCCAGCAAGAAATTTTCCCATTGATTTATTATTAGCTGTGTCATAGTCTCATAGATGGATGAAGACAGCATAGTTTATACGGAAGACAAATCAACCTTCAACATCACATTCACCTCAGTGTTTTTGTTTGTTTTTTTCACGTTCTTGTTATTTACACACACACACACACACACACACAGCTCTTATTCCCTATGACTTGTATCAGTTAGAAAGTTACTTGTTATGCTGCAATAAAAACAATGACAACAAAAAACCCACCACATTCTTAGTGGATTAAAACAATGATGGTTACTTTATTTTTTCCTTCTTACACGGATTCTGTAGCCTGTCCAGATGACAAACATTTATTTAGGATAAAATTTGAGTCTCATCTCTGACTCAGTCTTTTTTCTCTGCCCTCAGCAGAAAAATTGATGGTCGCACAGGCTTGCATCTAAACCTTTCGGGATCACTCAACTTGGTTAACTTCTCTCTATTCCCTGCCTCTGTCACCACTTCAGGCCAGCATCGTATGTCAAATAGATTACTGCACCTTCCAGGGATGACAACGCCTGCTTCTAATCTTGCTGCAACTCTCCTGCAATCTCTTCTCCAAGGACAGTCCTAGGGAATTTAGTTAAGTCAGCTCCTTGTTGTCCTCAGGGTAATGTCCGTAATACTTTACTTACAAGTTCTGCTCTTATCTGAGCCCTACTCATTCTTCCAGTTTCCTTTCACTTATTTTAATCCCATAACACCAGACACAACATGATTTTCTATTTGTCCAAAGTATTTTGCTCACTTCCCAACCTAGGCTCCCCTAAAGATTATTCTTTCTATCTGGGATATCATTTGCTGCTCATTTCTATGAATTCTAATATTTTAGGTCTCATCTTCTGTATCACTTCTTCCATCATTTCTTCCAGAAATCCTGTACTAACACTGTAACCACTAATCCTTATTGTAACATTTACTTACAAGATAGTGTTACCAGAAAGAAGTCCCCATCCAGACTCCAAGAAAGGGTTATTGGACCTCCCACAAGAAAGAATTTGGGGTGAGTCAATAGAGTAAAGTAAAAACAAGTTTATTAAGAGAGAAAAGGAATAAAGAATGGCTGCTCCAGAGGCAGAACAGCAGCATGGTCTCCTCAACTGCTTACACTTATTCTTACTTCTTGATTATGTGTTAAACAATGGGTGGATTACTCATGAGTTTTCTGGGAAAAAAACTGGGCAGTTTCTGGAACGGATGGTACTTCTCTTTTTCAGGCCATATACTGTAACTCCCTGAAGTTGCCATAGCATTTGTAAACTGTCATGGTGCCGGGGGGAATGTCTTTTAGCATGCTACTGTATTATAGCTAGCATATAGTGAGCGGTGAGAACAGTCAGAGCTCACTCTGGTCACCATATTGGTTTTGGCCGGTTTCTTTACTGCAACCTGTTTTATCAGCAAGGTCTTTGCGAGCTGTATCTTGTGCCGACCTCCTGCCTTGTGCTGAGACTTAGAATGCCTGACGTTCTGGGAATGCGGTCCAATAGGTCTCGGATTTATTTTATCCAGTCCCTATTCAAGATGGAGTCACTCTGGTTCAGACGCTTCTGACAATTGTACCATAGGTGTCATTCACAAAGGTTGGGAAAGAGTAGGGACTCTGTCTTGTTTACTATCATATCCTTGTTTACTATCATATCCTTGTGCAGGTCACAAGGCCTTAGACTCAGCAGATGCTGTGCAAGTAAGCATCTTTTAATTGATTTTAAAAGAATGGGACACTCAGCGTTCACTCAGATAAAGAAACTGTTTTACGTTTATGAAACAGCCTCTTGGTGAATGCTGTAGTCTGAATGTTTATGCCCACTCCCCATAATTTATGTGTCATAATGCTGTCACCAGGGGAGACCCCTCATAAATGGGACTTGTGCCCTTGTCGAAAGGCCCCAGAGATCTCCCTCACCCGTTCCACCATGTGAGGGCACAGTAAGAAGGTGCTGTCTGTGAACCAGAGGGTGGGCTCTCACCAGTCACCAAATCTGCTGCTGCCTTAATCTTGGACTTTTCATCCTCCAGAACTGTGAGGAATTAAATTAAATTAAATTAAATTGTATAAACCACTCAGTCTACAGTATTTTGTTATAGCAGCTCAAATGTACTAAAACATAGAATAAATGTGCTACAACAGCCAAGTTCTAAAGGGAATCTATTAAAAAATCTGGAATTATGTACGCTCATCTGTACATAATTCTAAAGGGCACCCACTTTCTATTTGTAGAAACTAAGACTTTCCATACATATAAGAGTAAGCATATTTCAGAATATCTCATAAATCTATTCCTTGTTACAGTTTTGTTAGTAATGAAATCTATAATTTATTATCAATTTAATTTCTAATTTAGCCATTTATTTTTCAAATGACTGCATTATGCAGTTTTCAAAAATATAAACTGGTTTGGGTTTTTGCAAGTGTTTATGTACCCTTCACTATTTTCAGTAACAAATGCAATCTTTCCTTCCTTCCTTTTCCCTTCCTTCTTTCCTTCCTTCCTTCCTTCCTTCCTTCCTTCCTTCCTTCCTTCCTTCCCTCCTTCCTTCCTTCCTTCCCTCCTTCCTTCCTTCCTTCGTATATGCATCCAGTATTCAGTAAAAACTGTGAGAAATACAGCCAAGAATAAAACCTGATTCTTGCCTAAAATTATGATTTAGTTGAATGCATTGCCATGCATCAGCAAAATATTATGCACAGGGGAATATATTCTCATAAAGTCATAACACTGTGCTGGGAAAATGTTTGATGAATGCTAGGAGACCAGAGGAAGGATTACAAACACATTTGTGGAAGATAACACTGAACCTGGGTGTGATATTAAATCAGATTTCAGTACACAGAAATAGAAGATGGTGTTTGGAGGATGAGGGAATAAACAGAGTGAGTGAAAGCTACATGGCGTTACATGTCCAATATGGCAGAACCCCAGATGCTTGATCTTATGACAGAAGACAAGTCAAAAAGGAACACCTGGCTCCACATCACAAAGTGATAAAATCACCAAGCTAATCATTTGTACGCAGGGTGGACCCACTGAAGATTTTTGAGGCATAGGATGCACTGAGATTTAAGAATGTGAATGCATCTAAACGATGAATGTGAGGATCTGGACTCAGGACTGAGGCTATAGGCCTCATGGAAGTCAAAGATGAAGAAGTGAGAAACAGCGGGAGTGGCTGGACCCATTAAGCAGAGCTGAAATAGAATGGTGACTGTCAGGAGAAATCACCTGGATTCTAAACCCACATAAACATTGCTGCCTATGTTTTAATTGTTGGAACAGAGAATGAGAGGGTCGGAAGTGCAAAAACTTCTGTAATTTTGATATCTCTGGATTGCACTTTCCAGAGGTGGTACACATTCAGCCCAAAGGCAGAGCCACTGGTGCAAAGTGAAATGCTTCACCTGGTGTTTTCTCACACACCCTCAATGAGATGCACGCCATCCCTTTGCAAACAGTTTCCCTTTGTTTTCTTGTCGTACAATTTAATCTCATTTATGTTCTGCTTAATAGCTGTTCTGTGCATATATGCTCTTTCCTCAAGTAAATTATTTACTGCCAAAGAAATACAAATATTCTAATTGGAAATTATCTCTTGAAATCTTGATGCCTCAGGCTATGTTTTCACGAGTATGTCAATAAGTTCAGAATTGGAAATACAGGGCTTTGCCACATAGACAAGAGAAACATATGGAGATATTTAGGAGACAGCAGAATGTTTGGATCTGAAGTACATAAAATGAATGAGGTTAAGAACATAGGTAACCATTTTTAAAAATTTTATATATTACCTAATATAATGACTCAGAAATAGATCATCATTAAATGTAAAGTTTAATAATACTGTCAATAGAAGCTTTTGGTAGTAATGATCTTCTAAAATCTTTGTGGTTCTCTAAGTCAACTTTAAACATTGATGTTTTATTGATTCCAGAAAAACTTCATGTAAAATCACTTTGTTCAATGCCACAGTGCTCAAGATGCAGACATTTACAACCCCAGAAAAGTGCCCTGGAGAGAAATTTGCCAAGAACTAATAATCGAGATGTTATACAGTCAGCCAACTGTAATCTTTTTTAGACAGTAGAATCGTGAACTATATTTTTTATTTCAGCACCTATGGTAAGATTTTGTTTCAGAATTGTAATAAGAAATCATTCAACTCCATAGCATATTGTGAGACAATATATATTTGGAAATCATTTCACATTCTTTTTACTTTAAAGCATGCTGAAATTCTCATTTAAGGCATTGAAATTGTGCAATGTAATAATAAACAATACATTTATGTTAGCCATGATATTACTTGGGAAAAAAATGCAATGATCGTAATAGAGGCCAGGAAAAACTATATATGCTCTGAACATCATTAGTTGAAGAGGAAATAGATGAGAGGCATTGTTACATTGTAGATATGGTCATATATGTTTTAAGTAAGTTTATTTTAACATGATGAATCCAGGAAATTATGTAGAGGCAGAGTTACAGGGGAAAGAGATTCCCAAGGCAACTTAGAAAACGAGAAAGTGAGTTGGATACTTGGAATAAATTGTGGCGCTAACAATCTGTTTTTTTGAAAACAAATGTAGTGATAAATGTAGCCTTATGGGAAATACATAGAGGGACACTTAGACACACATCGTTGTACTTTTTGAGCTTCTTTAAGAATAATCAGAAAAACCAAGCCCTGGGAATCCACTCTGTCTGTGCAAGGCCAAGGACAGTCAAGCCTCCAAGTGTCTGAGTTTCCCAGTGCACCCTGCTCACTGCTGAGAAGTTGGAAAACCGCCGCCTGGATCCCTGGAAAGTTATCCCTGCTTGCTGTGTGAGGCTGCTTTGCCCACACCTTCCTGTCATGCCTCAGGTGAATTCAGCCTCACGTCCTTGAGGGGAGAGGACCCACTTCCACAGGAGTTAGGGTGACTCTGAGACACCCGTGGCTTCCTCAAGTGGCTTCGTCGTTGTATTTGTCCTGTGCCTGTCTGAGCTGCAAGTTCCGACTGTTCTTCCCTGCCCTGACCTGCCCCACCCCGCCCAAAACACTTTGAATTCAATTCTCAAGGTATATATTTTGTTTTACTTGGTTCTTTTCTCAATTTTTATTTCAGTTCAGGGGGCACATGTGCAGGTTTGTTGCATGGTAAGTTTCCTGTCACCAGGGTTTTGTAAACAAATGATTTTGTCACCCAGGTAGTGAGCATAGTACCAGATAGGTAGTTTTTTGACCCTCGCCGTCCTCCCACCCTCCACCCGTAAGCAGCCCCGCTGTCTGTTGTTGCCCTCTTTGTCTCCAAGTGTGTTCAATGCTTAGCTCCCACTTAGAAGTGACAACACGCAACATTTGCCTTTCTGTTCCTGCATTAATTGGCTCAGCCTAGATTAATGACCTCGTGCTGCATCCATGTTGCTGTAAAGGACATAATTTCATTCTTTCTTATTGCTGCATAGTATTCCCTGGTATATTTGTACCACATTTGCTTTTTCTAGTCCACCATTGATGAGCACATAGGTTGATTCCATGTCTTTGGTATCGTGAGTAGTGCTGTGGTGAACATACAGGCGCATGTGTTTTTTGGTAGAACGATCTATTTTCTTTGGGATATAAACTCAGCAATGGGATTTCTGGGTTTTACGTTTGTTGAAAAACTTGCAAACTCCTTGCCACAGTGGTTGAGTTAATTTACATTCCCAGCAACAGTGAATAAGCAATTCCCTTTTCTCCACAACCTCAAGGCACATGTCAAAATGACATTGTTCTTATATTCAGGTTTGGTGACAGCAATTCTAGTTATAAAATACGGTAGAAGGTAAGGAATAGACCCTCACCAGCAAGTGACTCCACAAACAGAGATAGAGAGAATATCTAAAGTAGCTGTTGTCCTAATAGAAGAGTAAACAAACAAAATATACTTGACAAATAAAACAATCTCAAAATATTAAAAATTAATGTCAAAAGAAAGAGTGCTTAAATAGGCGGAAGTATAAATGCCTGGGAGTCAATCTATAACCGTGACATCCCTCCTCCCCTACCCCCGAAGTTCCCAAGCCCTGCAGGGAGGTCCCTGCACATGAGTTCCCACTTCTCATCTCAGCCCCATCTTCCCTTCTCAGTCCAGAACCCCACTGCTCTACCTCTGCTTCCTCTTCTGAACCAGCCTATCAGTCTTCTCACTTTATATCTGGTGTGTTTATTTCATTACTGTTTGTTTATTGATTGATTGATTGATTGATTGATTGAGACGGAGTCTGGCTCAGTCACCAGGCTGGAGTACAGTGGCGCGATCTCCGCTCACTGCAAGGTCTGCCTCCCGGGTTCCTGTCATTCTCCTGCCTCAGCCTCCTGAGTAGCTGGGACTACAGGCGCCCACCAGCACACCTGGCTAATTTTTCTATTTTTAGTAGAAACGGGGTTTCACCATGTTAGCCAGGATGGTCTCGATCTCCTGACCTTGTGATTTTTTTTTTGTTTTTGAAGGATTCTCGTTCTGTCACCCAGGCTGGAGTGCAGTGGCACGATCTCGGCTCACTGTAACCTCCGCCTCCTGGGTTCAAGCTATTCTCCCACCTCAGCCTCCCAAGTAGCTGGGATTACAGGTGTGCACCACCATGCCTGGCTAATTTTGGTATTTTTAGTAGAGATGCAATTTCGCCATGTTGGCCAGGCTGGTCTCAAACCCCTAACCTCGTGATCTGCCCGTCTCAGTCTCCCAAAGTGCTGGGATTACAGCACTGCACCCGGCCTTTTTTCATTACTTTTTAACTTTACTTCATTACTTTCATTACTTTTTAAAAATAATTCTTCACTTGTTAAATCTCTTCAATGATTCCTCTCGTTTTTAGGGAAAGAACCCATTCTCTCTGCACGGTTCTTGCAGAAGGAATGATCTGATTTCTGACGTGAGTGCCCCTCCAGATGAAGATCACATTCGGCCGGGCGCGGTGGCTCAAGCCTGTAATCCCAGCACTTTGGGAGGCCGAGACGGGCGGATCACGAGGTCAGGAGATCAAGACCATCCTGGCCAACATGGTGAAACCCCGTCTCTCCTAAAAATTACAAAAAAAAAAAAAAACGAGCCAGGCGAGGTGGCGGGCGCCTGTAGTCCCAGCTACTCGGGAGGCCGAGGCAGGAGAATGGCGAAAACCCAGGAGGCGGAGCTTGCAGTGAGCTGAGATCCGGCCACTGCACTCCAGCCCGGGAGACAGAGCGAGACTCCGTCTCAAAAAAAAAAAAAAAAAAAAAAGAAGATCACATTCACCAGCCTTGCTCAACTAATCACTGTCTGTAGATTCCATGACATCACAGTCCCAGTTCCTCCCACTTAATGTCTACTCTGGCTGCAATATAGTCCCCTTCTTTATCTGGCTAACTCCAAAGTCCAGACTCAGTAGGTGAATCCCACCATTCAGAAAGTCTTCCCTGACCTCCATCTGAGATCTCGCATCCCGTGCACATTCCTCTGAGTGCATTTGTGCTGTCTGTTCATTTAAATACCTCTTCTAGTTGACTGCATCTATGTGTACATGTACATATCTCCAAATCAACGTAGCTGTGGAATTGTATGTGACACATTTTTCTACCCTAAGTGGTTTTCTAGACTCCTTAGCATTCATATTCAAGAATAAATCACAATTTGTTCAAACCACTATTAATTTTATGTGTTTTGAAATCTACATATTGTTAACAAATCTCTCACTGTCTTTAAATGTTCCCATATAGGAATTTTGTGTGGCCCAATTTAACATGCATATACATATATGTAACATGTATCTTTCATATTTTCTATATGACATAAATGATATGTCTATTTTATATATGATATATATCTTATATATATCATATTTTATACATGACATATATCTATATCTCATATTTTATATATGACATATATCATATATCTCATATTTTATATATGACATATATGTCATATATCTCATATTTTATATATGACATATATGTCATATATCTCATGTTTTATATATGGTATATATGTCATATATATCATATTTTATATATGATATATGCATCATATATGATATGATATATCTTCAGGGAGAAGAAGAAAATGCAACATAAATTAGGGAGATTAGTTAATACTTTTAAGAGTGATGTTTCTTTAATTACTGTATTATTTAATCTTTGACATTAACAGTAGTAAAGATATCTCCCATAAAGAAATGTCATCACACTTAGTTTTATTTTTATTTGAAGTACATAAGATGATTTGATAATACATTTTATTTTTGTATGGGTAAAATAAAAACAAAACAAAAACACTAGTGTAAGCATGCTTACAAGGTTTTCCTCTCATTGTCAACTTTAATGACAAGGCATTGGACCCTTTAAGTAATCAATTAGTACCAATTGCTTCAAATCAACAATCTGCTTTTCACAAAGGCAGAGTGAACTGGGTAGTGATTTTACTATTGCCATGGGAACCCATGTTGCAGCCTGTGTTACCAGGTTCTGTAACTTCTTAAAGTACTTAGCTTTTCTATGAGAATGTAGGTGGCTATCCTCTTTTTATTCATATATGGGTATTTCTGCTCAGTTTTAGCTTGAGATGTGTTTCACTTTATTGCTTTGAAAGCATGTTGGAGATACATACCCAAGCTAGCTCATGTAAGAAGTGGGTTTAATGGAAGAATAAATAAAAAACAAAACATTCAGTCTTATTCAGACACTTCTGAACAGAGACAGTTTCAACTCCTGAGCCACATTCTCAATTTCAGATTCCTGAGAAAAATATCTAATTGATCCAGTGATCCAGCTGATCTTTTTGCCAACAGTCATGGAATTTTGGCTGGTCTACTTGTTGGCTCCTCTTGATTTAGACACCTGTTCATAGTCCATTCAACTGCATGTGAGAAGAGCATGTCATCTAGAGCATATATGAAACACTATAGATGGCATGGGTAGTATTTGTTGAGTACTTCTTGGTAAGTTATACTCATTTATTCATTTAGGCACTCCACAAATATTTGTAGAATTCTACTCTTAGCAGGCACTCAATAGGTATTAGGAATGTGTAGCTTATTAAAAGCAGGCAAGTTACCCACTGTCCATAACTCTTACAATCTTGGGAAGAAACGATGTCACTCAACTAAAAATATGAATACGATAATGGCAGGTAGTGATAAGTTATATAAGTGAATACATGGAATAGCATGACACTGGAATCAAAAAACTTCTTTAGAGGTTTGGGAAGATTTTAGGCATTGTAAGACATACTGCTAACTGCTGCAACTACTCAACTCTGCCACTTCAAGAGTAAAAGCAGCCATAGAGAATACTAAACAAATGAATAGTGTGGCTGTATTCCAATGAAACTTTTTATTTAGAAAACCAACTGGTGGGCTGTGGTTGGCCTGAGGCCGTAATGTGCTGACATCTATTACAGAGAAAAACACGGCGGTGCTAGGTAGGTGAGCATATCTTTGTAAATAATGCAGTCAGAAGTAACTCTGAAGAAGTAACATTTGGACTAAGATGCAAATCATGGGAAGGAACCAGATGTAGTTGGAACTGCAGGAATGCTCGCCAGGTGGGGGAGCACCGATTGCAAGGATCTTGAGAAGAAGGAGCTTGGAAAGTTCAAAGAAAAGAGGGGAGACTGAAATGGCTGGAGTTTGATGAGAAATTGAGAAAGCACTATAAGTAAGAGTTGAAGGGCTGATATATATCAGTTTATGTAGCTGACAAAATTGAAGACAAAACTGAATAAACCAGAAGAATCAGAACTAGGTTGGCCAGAGCTAATGAACAGCTTCCCGAGGCATTGACATGAATCCATCAACTATTCACTCCCTCCCTGTCCCTCTCTTCATGGATTCAGTGCCTTGGAAACGAAGTCAGTCGTCAATGACTAGATACATAGATTGAGTCTACAAGACTGCACAGAATGGAGGCAAGGACGTTTTCCAAAGTGAAACTAAAGTTCTATGAGCAAAAGAAGGAAGGATCTATGATAAACATGGAGGAACACAGATAGGTACCCACTGCTGTTATCCAGGGAGCTTCTTCAGCGGTGAAGAAAACTTTAATATCAGTTAATCTGAAGTCAAACTCGGTTGATGAACAGATACAGCTCGAGGGATGATGACCAGAACCATTTTTTCATCAGGAAATGGCTTTCTTGATCCCTGAGAATAACGGTAACTTCAAAATCTACTTGGCTTGAAAGTATAGCCATTTCAGCTATTTAAAAAAAATAATAATTTCAACTTTTATTTTGGATCCAGGAGTGCATATGCAGATTTCTTACAAGGGTATGTTGTATGATGGGTAAGGTTTGGGGTACAATAGATCTCGTCATCTACGTGTGAGTATAGTGCCTAATAGGTCATTTTTAGAACCTCCTCCCTCTAGTAGATGCTGGCGTCTATTGTTGGCATCTTTATGTCCATGTGAATCCAATGTTTTGCTCCCACTCATATGTGAAAACATATGATATTTGTTGTATTATTCCTGCATTAATGTGCATAGAATAATGGCCTCCAGCATCATCCATGTTGCTGCAAAGGACATGATTTTATTCCTTTTTATGGCTGCATAGTATTTCAGGGTGAACACATACCACATTCTCTTTATTCAATTCACTGTCGATGGGTATTTAGGTTGATCCCACGCCTTTGCTATTGTGACAAGTGCTTCAATAAACGTGAGTGCACATGTCTTTTGGATAAAACAATATATTTTCTTTTGAATATATACCCATGATGGGACTGTTGGATCAAATGATAGCTCTATTTTAAGCTTTTTGAGAAATTTTCAAACTTTTTTCCATAGTGGCTCGACTAATTTACATTCCTACCAGCAGTGTATAAGCATTCCCTTTTCTCCATAGCCTCACCAGCTCTACTGTTTTTCACTTTTAATAATAGTCATTCTGACTGGTATGAGATGGTATCTCATTGTGGTCTTGATTTACATTTCTCTGATGATTAGTGATATTGAACATTTTTTCATGTTTATTGGCTGCTGGTATGTCTTCTTCTGAGAAGTCCTTGTTCATGCCTTTTGCCCACTTTTTAAAGGGATTATTTCGTTGTTTTGCTTGTTGAATTGTTTAAGTTCCTTGTAGATTCTGAATATTAGACCCTTGTTGAATGCCTAGTTTGTGCTATTTTCTCCTATTCTGTAGGTCGTCTGTTTACTCTCTTGATAGTTTGTTTTGCTGTGCTGAAGCTCTTTAGTTTAATTAGGTCTCACTTGTCCATTTTTGCTTTTGTTGCAATTTTAACTATTTTTTAAGCCACAGTAACTTTGTGTAACTTTTATTTACTCATAGATTATTTGTGCCTTTATATTTAAAAAGGGTCCCTTGTGGGCATTCTATATTTGCCTATTTATTTTTTAGCCAGTGTTAACAATTCCTGACTTTTAATTGTTCTGTTTGGACCATTTAGATTAACATAATTATTGATTCAGTTGGATTTAAATCTACTATATTCCTTGTTTTTCCTGTTTGATTCCTCTTTTGTTTGTCCTTCTTCTTCTATTTTTTCTTCTTTTATTGAATTAATTTAATAATTTCATTATTTAATTATTGTAATTGACTTATTCAATTAAACACGTTTCCTTGTTGACTTATAAACTATATCTCTTTGGTCTGTGTGTGTAGAAGTAGTATAATGAAAACGTTCATTGTTATTCACACAGTTACCATTTTTAATGTTTTCATTTCATTGTGGAGATCCAGATTTTTCATCTCAGACATTGTGGGCTTTTTGCAAGAAGTTTAATCAGGGTCTTTTACAATATTAACCATGTCTCTATATAACATGCTCATATTTTCCTCTAGTTTTTGGAATATATGAAATATGGTTATAATTTCTGCATATTGGTCTATAAATTCTATATATATCGTTTCTGTGTTAATTTCAATCTATTGACTTCTTTCTCATCATTATGAATTATATTTTGCTATTTCATTGAATGCCTGTAATTTTTTACTGAATAACAACCATTTGGAATTTTATCTTTTTGTGTCATGAATAATTTTTGCCTTCCTATAAATATTCTTGAGGTCTATTCTAAGATGTAGTTTTGTTTCTTGGTAGTAGTTCAATCTCTTGGGTTCTTACTTTTAATCTTTGTTAGGTAGGACCAGGGTAGCATTCATTTTAGGATTAACTTTCTTCTGCTCCTTGAGGCAAAATCCTTTTAAGTACTCTACCCAATGACCTATAAACTATAAGATTTCTACTCTGGGTTTGGGGAACAGAAAAAGTGTCTGGCTCTGTGTGAGTTTCAGGGATTACTTTCCTAATCATTTTAGATGGTTCTTTACCTGGACTACAGTAGTTTCCTCCTACCCTTGCACTGATCAGTTTTCAGCTGAAGAGGCAAGAGAGACCTTCTGCAAATCCTCGGTGGTCTCTCTGTCCAGCTCTCCTCACTAGTTCTTAGCCTTGTGTGGTTTAGCTGCGTTGGCCTCCCCAGGTTTTGTCTCCTTAACTCGGGTCGGATGCTGCATCCCCTGGTTTCCTGTCTCTGAGTATTGCCCGAAACTGTCTCCAGGAAATACACTTCAGAAATTTGGAGTTTAACTCACTGGTTTCCCGTTCCTCTAAGATTTCTCCACTCTAATGCCTGCTGTCCAATGTCTTAAAACTCGTTGCCTCTAATATTGCATCTGTTTTTTTCATTATTGTAGGAGAGAGGATAAATCTAAGTCCTGTGACTGCATCTTGGCTAGAAATGAAAGTCCTCAGTTGCTTTAATTTTTTTTCTGCTTTTCTATAAATCATCCTGGCACCTTTATTTGTACACAGCAACTCCTAGATGATCACATTATAATTTCTAAGAAATCTTATAATATGAAAAAGTTTAAGGGTTTCTCAGAAATCCCCAAAGGCACTCTGAGATCAGCATTTAGATTCCAAGAGGGGATGAATGAATAAACATGTCATTTGTTGGTAGGTTTGCAAAAATATCACTCCTAGGTTAGTCATTTAAATGACATCTGCTTAGCTAGTTTATGTAATAATATTTATTGCGAGCCTTTAATATTACTTTTTTAGATAAAGGCCAATTGTGTCTTAAAATAAGTACTCTATTGGCCATTGTTCGCAAATGATGGTATTTTCATTACTTGCCTTATCATCAAATTATCCAAATTGATTGTGCTGACCAATAAAGATATACATTTTGTTAGAGTCACTTCACTGTTGGAAAACACTTTCTTCTCTGTCCCCCTCGGAGTCCCAGCACAAAGTGGATGAATGCCTTCTCCACAGAAGAATGGAGCTCATTTTTCATGGTCAATCTAAGAAAACCCAAAAGTATCTGAAGTAGTTGAATAGATTTTTAGACTGTTAGAACTGGAAGGTATGTCATACAATCTAGCTGGATCATTGTGATATATTTTACCTGGAAAACTTGTAAACCACAATGCAGATTTTAATAATTAAGCAACTGAATTTGAAATAAATTGTTCAATGTATCAAAAATGGAAAAATTCCACTAGAGTACCTAAATAAATTATTGAATATCTCCAGGAATGGAGATTTTAATAAATTATGTCCAAGAATACCCTGTAGCAATCATCATAAGACAAAATATTTAATACAAATTCAAAATTTTAAGTTTTTGTGTCCTCATTTTGTAGGCAATATACCTTTTTTTTAAAAAGGTGATGAAATAATGCTGATCAAGGAGCCTTATTCAAACTCTATTTTGAATGACTTTTATTTGTGTTGAATATACTTATTTAATATTTTTACCATTTATGTGTCTTTATATCTATTTTATTCTTTTTAGAAAGTCAAAATCAAACTAGCTGGTTATTTTGAAATACCCTATTACTTTTAATGTTATATGGGATGCAAAATATGTAATATGTAAAGTTCATTTCTCTAATGGGATTAAATATTCACCTAAATTGCAATATTAAATAATGCCTTTAATGTATACATTTTATATTATGCAACTTATAGATGTACTCAAATTTTTAATTAATTTCATAGTGTTGGACATTTACCTATGTGTCAGCTATAACTATAATATGCCTTTCAGCAAACCATCCCTCAATTTCATAGCTTAATACAACAATCATTCGTTGTCACAGATCTCTGTATCTTGTGAGGTTCAGAAGACATCCTTGGCTTGGTGGGGAGGCTCTGCTGATCTTGACATGACTCAGCCATGCACCTGATACTTAGATATAAATCCTAGGAACTAGGCTGGGCTC
Organism: Piliocolobus tephrosceles; assembly: GCF_002776525.5. NCBI lineage: Eukaryota > Metazoa > Chordata > Mammalia > Primates > Cercopithecidae > Piliocolobus > Piliocolobus tephrosceles. The sequence goes on along the minus strand of NC_045442.1, from coordinate 126,927,858 downwards.
CACTGGGGTGATTCAGCTCTGCTCCATGTTTCTCATCCTACCTCTGGAATCAGCAGGCTAGTGTCAATATTCTTCTCATGGCAATGACAGAGATGCAAGATCGCATGTCTGTCTGGGTGTTTCTTCCTTAACTTGTCATTCTCTCATTCTTCTCTTTCTCCTTTTCCTCCTCTTCCTCCTCTTCCTTCTATCGCCTCCTCCTCCTCCCCACCCTCCTCCTCCTCTTACATCTTTGCCTCCTCCTCCTTCTCCTCTCTCTCTCTCTTTCTTGATAGAATGCCAGCATTTAACATTTTTGCTAAATTGACAAATCCAAACGGAGATTATAGCCTTTGGCCTAAGCATTTAAGTACATTTCTTTAAACCTTCCTTCAAAGGTTTAGTGAAGTAATACTTAAATTCATTGCATGATTTATCGAGGGTAACCTTGGCCCCACTGCTCCTATTCCTTCAAAAATAATCACTTAAATGAATCTTACTCTAAACCAATGAGTCAAGCAAGGTTCTGAAGGGACATAAAAATCTCCAGCTTGAGCTGCCAGTAAATTGTGCTTTATGTAGCCGTGCTGACCTTTGCCTATTTGTGTGATATATTTGCTGTCTTTGTTTTTATTTTGTTTTTGATGGATACTAACTACAGCCAACAAATATGATGCCAAATTGCTCTTTTTGAAATGGATTTCATTTTTCAAAGACCTAATTGGCATCAGACACTCCTCTTTTTTCTTTCCTACCTCCTTCTCCATAGCACAAGTTTATAGTGTTCTACTGATTAGTGCAGGCATTGGAATTTGTTACTTAATTTTTTATACTATATTTTATAAAAGCATGACCTATTCTCTATTTCCATTATTTTAGATTTTTCAGTTAATTAAAAAACATATAGTTATATAGTTATATATATAGTTTTATATATACAGTTATATATACTTTTATATATATATATATATATATAGTTGGCCACATGAAAAACAGATTCCTCATTATAAAAGTTTTTACTAACTAGTAAACTGTTATTAACTATATAAATTACTAAGACTTTAGATAGGATGATTTTTCTTCCCCCATTTAATTATCTTGAGGAGTTGAAGTAATCATATGCTTGTTTTAAATTAACGCTGTGTAAGGATCACTATCAAACTGCTAAACATAATGATAACCCATAAAGCAATTAGGGATCCTTACATAGCATGTAGAGAGACATATAAGTTTATGTCTCTCCAAAATTCATATGTTGAACGTTAAACCAGATGGGATGATATGAGGAGGCGGGGCCTCTGAGAGGTATTTAGGTCATGAAAGTGGGACCCCCATGACAGGATTAGTGTTTTATAAGCAGAAACAAGAGGGACTGAGCTTCCTAACCACCTCCCCACACCAGGCCGTGTGAGAACACAATAAACACATGGTCATCTGCAAACCAGTGAGAGATTCCTCACCAGACACTGAACCTGCAGGAGCTTGGCTCTTGGACCTCCAGCCTCCAGAACTGTAAAAAAATACATTTTTATTGATTAAGCCATGCATTTGTTGTTTTGTTATAGCAGTCTGAACAGATGAAGATATCCCTTTAATAGAAACCTATTTGAAAACTCATAATAATTTGTTGTTACTTGAGAAGATATTGTGTTGGTGGCTTTTCAGAGAGGTCATTAAATATCCAACAGCTCTTTATTCCCACATCTTTCACCTTTTGAACAAGAACAAAAGCAAAGTTGAGTGGCTAGATGATATTCTTAAAGTATTGTGGTCTACTTTGAACACCAATACTCAAATACTGACTAATTCAGTCAGGCAGAAATGCACTAAGGAATAATATTTTTCACAATTAATTATTCTATTAGGTATTTTCTAGAACTTAAACATGATATTGTAAATGTAAGTATAACTTCAATTCATTGTTTGAAAGGCCATTGTTTATTTTTCAGTCTAAATATTAGATTTACAATATAATGAAATGATGTGTAATAATTTATATATGATATGTAATAAATGAATAAATTAGAACTAATGTCCACCGAATACCTACTGCATATTACTGCATTGAGCTAGGTGTTTCACATCTACTAATTCATTTAATCCTCATCATAATTCTGCCTACTAAGTGTTCACCTGTTTTTGCAGATGAGGAAATTGAAGATTGGGAAGTCCAAATTATTTGTCCAAAAGCATATAGTTAATATGAAGTAGAGCTACATTTTCAAGCAGATATGCCTGATTCAAAAGTCTGTTTTCTGTCTATTACACACTGGAGCTACAGTGACATTTACTTCTAAAATATCTTATGCTTAAACAAGAAAACCTCATAGAATATGGATTTTTAGTGGCAAGATCATGAGTTTCAACACTCTTGTCTCTGCTTACATTTTCTAACTTTAGCCTCAGTTTTCTTATCACACATAACTTCCCCTTTCTAGAGAACCCTTCTAACTTACATACCCTTATGAATGCCATTTCTTTTCTTTATTGCTCTTCTTGATCTACTGGGCCATGGAAATTCTATCCACCTAATCCAACAGCTAAGAATAGAATGGTGAGATCCATTCCATCTCACCTAATCTAACAGCTTTTCTGCTCTTCTCCGGAAATGATCACAATTATTTATACATGGCTCTGTGTCCTCACTGTTCCCTATTCATAGATCTTGAGGTCTGAAAGGTGTTCTGGAAGTCTTAGTGCACGCCATAGGATTTTAATGCACTCAATAAAAATAAAAGTAAAAAGCTACTGCTAATGTTTAGGTACTGTAGGTGCTAATGACATTTTTGTTTGGGACTTTGCCTTTCCATTGAACAGAACAAGGCTGCCCTTGCGTTTTCTGCACATTTCAGCCACTCCTATGGGCCCTGCTGTCTGTTCAGTGTGGCCAGTGCTCCAAGTGCATTGCCAGATTCAGCCGTCACAGCCACATTCCAGCAAGTGTTGCTGCCCCCATGTAACAGAGGAGCAAGAAGATTCGACATATTAAGTGAAATTGTCACTGAGCTCCTAAGAACAAGCATGTCTGATTCTAAAACTGAAACTTGTATCCACTGAGCTTTGCTGCCTCTAGAAATAGCAGATTCAGAGATGTTAAATACTGAAAAGTCAGTAGCAATGATTGTAATTCACTCTCAGACCCCTTAAAGACCAAGAATCTTTTCATTTTATTAAGGTTGACTCATCCCCATGGATGCATGCATAAGGAATTTAGACTTGATGAGCCTGCCTTGAATTATTGTCACAGATAATGGTACTTTAAGGAGCAGAAATTCTTTCTTTCCTTTCCAACTTAGCTATCAATGTATTGCACAATCAAAATGGTTTGGGTTAATGTTGGAAATTATCTCTCTGTATTTCATTCCTAAGAATGTGTATTTCCTTACGGAAACTCACACCAACTTTAGAAAAACTAGAACATAGCAAATTGCTACAGTTAAGACATTTTGAAACTTCTATTTGCCCTGAAGCCAAAAGCACCATAACTGCTCCCATCATTCACCATCCTAATTGCTCGGTTCCTGTTTGGAATTGTGCTGTAAAACTCAGTTTCCTACTTGTCATTCTGATTTTGATTCTAGTTTTCAATCATAGTTTTGAAAAGTTGCTTTGATGAAGGGCTTAACTATTGCAGTTATAGAGGTCACCACCTATAATCTCTCTAATAAAAAATTTCAAATGAATCACAGCCATTCTAATAACGTTGCGGCCATGCTACATTGCTCATAATTCAGAATATAACACAGAGGCCTTACAGGTCTTTCAGATAGGCTTCTTTTTTTTAAATCTGTTTAAAAAGCAAAAAAAAGTGAAGGCTTCTATAAGGATCAGGATGGACATGCTCGGTTAGGCAAGTAGAAAAATGTTTTACAAAAAATTGATTACAGCCAATAATTAATGATTAATATATGCATTAACTTTAATATAAACTTTAGGCTTACTTTGTTAATGAATGATAAATCATTTCATATGTAACATAGATATTAAAACTAGATGACTATTTCGATTAAAATTTCCATACTCTTCTCTATACTTGTTACAGTAAGCTTTTTTTCCCAGCAGTCACTTCAAAGTATTTTTTGAGTGCTACTTTTTATATATTTCTTCCTTAAGCTGTTTGTGAACAAAGCTGATGATAAGGTTTTTCAATGGTGCCAGCATTTTTCTTAGTGTTTTAGTGTCTCAATAAAGAACTGTCCATGTTTAGAATACATTTGTTCCTAGGCCGGGCGCGGTGGCTCAAGCCTGTAATCCCAGCACTTTGGGAGGCCGAGATGGGCGGATCACGAGGTCAGGAGAGCGAGACCATCCTGGCTAACACGGTGAAACCCCGTCTCTACTAAAAAAATACAAAAATTAGCCGGCCGAGGTGGCGGGCGCCTGTAGTCCCAGCTACTCGGGAGGCTGAGGCAGGAGAATGGCGGGAACCCGGGAGGCGGAGCTTGCAGTGAGCTGAGATCCGGTCACTGCGCTCCAGCCTGGGCGACAGAGCAAGACTCTGTCTCAAAAAAAAAAAAAAAAAAAAAAAAAAAAGAATACATTTGTTCCTAAGATCATCTCTCCAGAAGCCTGAAAGATGTGCTGCCCACATTGTGTCAGCAGCTCAGTAACCTGAGACCCACAGGTTTTGAGATACCTGTGATCTTCCTGTGTGTCATTTGCTTCCTGGTGCCATCCAAGCTGCGAGAGTTTCAAGCATCTTTTTTTGGGTGTTTAAGGCACAACAAAAGTGAATAAGCTTTGCTAGCCTCATGTCTACTTTAGATCAAGAAAGCAAAAGAGGCTGGGTGGATGGGTGGGTGATCCCAGCACTTTGGGAGGCCAAGGTGGGAGGATTGCTTGAGTCCAGGAGTTTGAGACCAAGTTGGAAAACATGCTGAGACCCTGTCTCTCCAAATAAATAAATAATAAATAGCCTAATTAGCCTAGTGTGGTGGAACATGCCTGTAGTCCCAGCCTGGGAGGTGGAGGCTGCAGTGAGCTGAGATCATGCCACTGCGCTCCAGCTTGGGCAACAGAGTGAGACTTTGTCTCAAAAGAAAAATTAAAGAAGGAAAAAAAAAAGCAAAAGAGGTGAATCGATGCTAGTTCCAGCTAATTTCTGTTCTTTTTCATGTCCAGAGTCAAGTCCTTCAGCCGCTCCTTGCTAAAATGTTTAAAGAGTGTTTCCTGAGACCTGGTGAAAACAACCATTTAATCAATTGAAATATTTATTTAGAGTCATCTATGTGCCAGTCCTAAGTTTTCTATTAGTCTTACCTAGATGACTTGTGGAAGATAACTTCAGTTTCAGATTCTACGAAAATGTTGATGTCTTTGGTTAGAGGAAGTGAGGCTGAGTTTATGAGTGAAGAACAGGAGAGAATGAATTATTCACAGTCATGTGTGAGTGTCTGGGAAGACAATGGGACTGTTCACTGGAGGATTTGAGACGCTGTATTAAGGACAAAGCAGACATATAAGATAGATTCCTAAGCTAATGACTTCATGACCCAAGAATCATGTCCAATTTTCCTACTAAACACAAAAATGCAAAGTAAGCAAATTCAAGTACAGATTTCCAATTTCATCTTAGTTTCTTTCATTCTCTGATTGATTCAACCTCGACCTCTTCCCCAATATTATATTTTGCTTAAATATTAGCACAATAATATGAAAAACATAGACTATAAGAAGTTAATGAAGCCATACAGAAAGGCACACTTCACGAGAAACATCATCGGACTGAGATATGGACTAAATTGTGTCCCCCAAAATACCTGTGTAGAAGCCCTAACCCCCAGTGTGTTGGTATTTGGAGGTGGGGCATTTGGGATGTTACTATTATCCATTTAGATGATGTCATGAGAGTTGGACCCTGGAGATAGGATTAGTACCCACATCTGATCTTGGACTTCCCAGCCTCCAGCAGGAACGTGAGAAATAAATTTTTTTTTTTTTTTTTTTTTTTGTGATGGAGTTTCACTCTGTCATCCAGGCCGGAGTGCAATGGTGCCATTTTGGCTTACTGCAACCTCCGCCTCCCAGGTGTTCAAACAACTGTCCTGCCTCAGGCTCCCAAATAGCTGGGATTACAGGCATGCACCACCACGTGGACCTGGCTAATTTTGGGGTTTTTAGTAGAGACACAGTTTCACCATGTTGGCCAGGCTGGTTTCGAACTCCTGACCTCAGATGATCTGGCCACCTCAGCCTCCCAAAGTACTGGCGTTACAGGCATGAGCCAACATGCCCAGCCTGATAAATAAATTTTTGTTGCTTAACTCACCCAGGTTATGGTAGTCTAAACTGACTAATAACACACTGGGTTAGATACTCCCTAAGAAGACATGTAAAAATCATTCTGGCTGGTTTAGGAGATGTTTTTGTTACAGACAGTCCTATTCACTTTGTCAAGAAGTGTTTTAAAAACAACTGTATATGACTTTACACATAATCCTAAAAAAGAGAAATTCCCACCAGTTGGGTCAGACTTACCTCCTGCTTTCACGAGAAACACAGTCTGGAGGAGACTGACATTAACCACATATTTGCTTTCAATGGTGTATCATGAACCGAGAGAAATGTTTTGAAGACCAAAACATGATCGTCACCTGAAATTACATAGTAATGAAGGAAATCTACCAAGACAGGAGAAAGTGTCATGGATATACATGTGTCCTAAAGTCTGTAGGACAACAGGCAATAACTAGGAAATAATGTTAGGATGGTAACTGCGGAGGGAAGAATGGCCCCCAGTGGATGCGGGCATGAGGTGCCCTGGGCACTGAGACAACCAGTGTAGGAGGTGCGTGGAGCAGTAATGCCAGATGTGGTTAAAGGTAAATAGGAGCCAGAAGTTAAGGGTTTGTGTCATCCTCTAAAATTCATAGTGGGTCATCACAGGTGGTAAGTGCGGGGAGGAGGGTCATGAACAGCACTGCATTTTGGATAGATGCTCGGGTTGTGGAGTGATGGACGTTTTGGAGACAGTCATGGGTTAGGTGTGAGGAAGTCCATTGCCTAAGTTATAGACAGTAACAGTCCAAACTAAGGTAGCAGTAGATGAGATGAAGGAAAGTTGGCAGATTTGAGAGACAGAGAGAAGAAATAGGGAGAAATGGATCGGGATAGCCTTTATGCATGTGGGAAGCAAGGGAAAGGGAATTGATTGAGAGTATTTCAGTTTGTGGAATAGATCTGCAGAGAAGATCCTTAGCATCTGTTGATGTTTCTAATAGCCTTGGTAGCCTTCTCTAACAGCAGTTACCTAAGCCACATTGCTGAAGCTCATCACAGGAAGGATCAGAGGACGGGATGAATGGGTTTCCCTGGGATCTCCCAGTCTACCCTGCGCTAAGTATCCCAGTTATCTGTTTCTTTCCATGTCTAGGACTATCCTCAGGGGGCCGGCTTCCTAGGATATAAAGTAAAATGCTTAAAAAAATCAGAACCCTTAAGAATGTGGAAGAGTCAGTAAAATCTGCACGTACTTGTTTGTCGTCAGAGGACTGAAAACAATTCGAAATGATGCCCTGATTTTCTCTTCATTGGCAGATACTTGGAACACTGACTTCCGGTTTTGATTAGGAAAAAGGAGCTGGTCTTCAAGGATAGTCTTCAGAGGAGATAAGATGCAACCCAAATAAGCTGGTAGTGATTGGGAAGTAATGCTGAAATTCACAGGCACTAATGGGCTTCTTTTGTTATGACTGCAGGAGCTATAAGCAAAGAACTTGTTTCTGTTGCAGAAATTTATCACATCCAGTAAGTATAAAATATCCCTGAGAGGAAGCTTTTCCCTTTGCCTTTTTAAAAAAAAATTGTTGGGATGACTGGGTATACTGCATATGTATAAATTATATTCTGAAAATGGAACAGGACAAATCAGATAATTTACCAAAAAAACTGCCTGCTGAGGAGGGACTTGAGGGGGAATCTGTACCCCTGAGCTCAGTTGATGGCAATCAGGAAAAAATAGAAACAGCCTTCCAGGAAGGCTGCGAGAGGCACGTTTTGCCTGGGCCCTCTACATGGACGTGGATGACATTGTAAAGAATTCTTTAAGGTACTTCTGGCCTTAAATAATCAGGAAGTGAATACTTGTCAAATTCATCAATGAGTAAACATGCCAATTATCATTTAAAACTGAAGTGACAGGCACGAACTCACCTATGGCAACCACAGAGCATGCAGATACCCCAAATAAGAACCGACAGTACCTGAAAAACCACAGGAATCAGAAAGGACTAGGTTCCCAGAGCGGGAGACCTGCCCAAGCACTTCATTGGGTAGTGATTCTCCAAGGAGGCCAAAGGACAAGGGAGAGACCATGGACTGAGACTCCCACGCTCCTGAATGCCCTGGAAATATGTCGTCCACACAGCAGCCCTGGCTCCTGAGGCATCCCAGGAGCACAAGTGAATCCTCTTCTTCCCATCATCCATAAAGGGAGACTCGGAAGAGGCCAATGGCATTTCTCAGCAACTACACCACAAGGATTTTATTTGGATCATGTTTAAAAACATGACCCAGGTCAGGTGCAGTGGCTCATGCCTGTAATCCCAGCATTTGGGGAGGCTGAGGCAGGAGGATTGTTTGAGCCCAGGAGGTTAATATCAGCCTGGGCAACATAGTGGGACCCGGTGTCTACAAAAAGTAAAAATAATAACCAGGTATAGTGGCATGCCTAGAGTTCCAGCTACTTGGGAGACTGAGGTGGGAAGATGGCTTGAGCTCTGGGAGGCTGAGGCAGTAGTGAACTGTGTTCACACCACTGTACTCCAGCCTGGTCAGCAGAGCAAGACCCTGTCTCAAAAATCAAAACCAAATTCAATGTGACTATACTTTACACTGAATAACACATTTCAGTTGGAAATAGCCACATTCAACTCTTCTGCAACCCCATAAGAGTAAGGGCTGCCACAGTGAACAGTATGGACTAAGAACCACCCCTGGTATGTAGTCGATGCTTGATAAAAATTAGTTTTTAGTATTCTATTTTGTTTTAGCTAATATGTTTTTGCCTAAGTTGACAAGTTTTATAATATTTTAAACTTCCTATACTTTCAGTTAAAATGCTATATATTTTTAAATTCTACCACCTTCTCCTGTAAATCAACACACACAAGCCCCTTTAAATAAAAGGATTTTCAAAAATTGTTTATTTGCTTGCATTTTCTTGAAGAGAGGATAAAATGGGCTCAATTTATATGCATCAGTTTTTTAAGACATCAATGTGGCGTGTTATCACAGCTGTAACACTGGATTACAAATTAAAATTTGAGACATTTCAGAAAATCTAGTCTTTCAACTATAGGGAGTTTAAGGTCCCACTTTAAAGAAGAAAAGCTATTTATATAGAGTAACCAGAATTGGCCAAAATTTCAGTAGACATATTTAGCATTTATGTATTAGTTTTAAAATATTTGGTTCTAGAGCAATTAAAACGTGCTTGTGATACTTCTGAATGAAAATATCGGATAGGTTGGATTTTTATTCCTCACAAATATGTAGAAGATTTTTTTTTTTTTACTGCAACAGATATTTTTGTCGTTTGAAAGAAGAACAATTGACACTGGTATCCCTCAATGGAAATTAGCACAATTTGGATTTTTCCTGCTTCTCTTTACCTGGTCAGGGCCAGTCCAATTTAAGCCCCAAAGGTTACCAAAATGTCAAGGAAAGGATGATTTATTCTTACTTGAAGACCATCTAACCTTAAAGTTAAATGAGAGCTAGATGCTCTCTCTTCCGATACATATAAATTCAGTTAAGTGGCATTTTTTCAGAATATGAAAAGTAAGCATATGTGTTAGCTCAACCAGAATTTCCTATTTCTCACCTCTGCTTGCAGGGGGCTTGTTAGGTTCCCTGAGTGTTCTGCTGTTTTTGTGTCTGCATTTGTTGGCTCTTCCTGTGATTTAGGATTTGGAATTAAATTGAGATCACTTGGTGATGATGCCTCAGTCAAACTGGTGTGTTTCATAATAAATGTTGACACACTGAGTGGAAAAGCTTTGACTCAAACCCACATCTTCTTCTTTTCAGTAAAGTGTTCATTTCTCGGTCCTCCCAACGTGTCCTGAACTGGGGTTGCAATAATTATTTACTTATGTATTTTGTATTTGTATAAATGCCAGGGATGCAAGTGCAGCTTTGATACATGGCGATGTGTTGGGTAGTGGTGGAATCTGGGATTTAGTGTTTCCACCACCCACGTGATATACATTGTACCTATTTATTTATTTATTTATTTATTTATTTATTTATTTATTGAGACGCAGTCTCACTCTCTCGCCAAGGTGGAGTGCAGTGGCATGATCTCGGCTCACTGCAACCTCCGCCTCCTGGTTCAAGCGATTCTCCTGCAAGTAGCTGGTACTACAGGCACGTGCCACCACGCCCAGCTAATTTTTGTATTTTTAGTAGAGACGAGGTTTCACCATATTTGCCAGGATGGTCTCGATCTCTTGACTTTGTGATTCACTCCCCTCTGCCTCCCAAAGTGCTGGGATTACAGGCATGAGCCACCGCACCTGGTCATTGTACCTAATTTTAACCTGCAACCATCAGCCATGTGCAGCAATATTGATTTAGAGATATGCATATGCACAGAGATGCAGTCAATTAGAAAAGGTATTAAAAGAGCTGTGACATCCTTCTGGCCATGTGTGTATGTGAGTGTCTGTGTGTGTGTGTGATCTGGGCACAGGGACAATGTGAGGATGGGAGCAGCAACTTGAAGGGATAACTTAAAGGGAAAATTTAACTTCAAGATAAAAGGAATAGTATATGTCAAGAAATGGTAAAAAAAAATTTCTTAAGCTGTGACAAACTCTTAGGATTCATGTTATACTGACTTTCATGCAGCTTTCAATTGTCTTTATCATAATTACTACTGGCTCCAAAACATAATGTAAAAACGTGTCCTTTTCGTAATCTTGTGGGTCTGTTCAATTTACCTAGATATTTCCAGATAATTTAATTTTCTGAAAAATGAGCAATGTGTATATTTTTATATGTTAAAGTGAACTTAACTATAATATAATGGTGTCCAGTGGAGACACATGTCACATCGCCCAAGCCTTATCTGATACTTGGGTATCCTAATTTCTTCACTGGGAATAAAAGCTTTTGCCCAGCTAACGAATCGTGTGACTGGGGGAATTAAAAGTCTCCTATGTGGAAGGATGACAGATTATTTTCAGGGAATTCACAAAATTTACAACTGTAAACGTAATATCACCTTAAGCAAGGAAGAAAGAATAGCAGCTTCCCAGTGGATCTGGTGTGCCCATATATTAGAGTATTTATTTGGCCTTTGGATTCCTAATTGTGTGTGCAAGACTGGCAAAACTTGACGAGAGTTTAGGGAGAAGCAATGAAAATGATTAAGGGGCTGTTTGCATTGATTTATGAAGACACTTTTAATGAATTCAAAATGAATAACTCTCCTAAGTGATGACCAGGGAAAGCCATAATAAATGTCTACAAATATCTGTTGGGTGTGAACACTGAAAAGGGAGATGGATGAGGGTACAGAAGCAGATGATAAGGAATAATGAGATGGAATTGGCAGAGTTTATAAGAAAAAAAAAGTGTATTCATTTTATGCCTCTGAGAAGTGTCCATTAATGAAGAGGTTCGATGCCGTGACTACAAGCACTCAGACTACAGAGCCGAGGCTGAGGAAGTCTACGGTGAAAATGCATGTGGGTGAGCCAGGGCACTGGCAAGAGCTCTGGGGAGTGGAGCTGGGGTTATTATGCTCAAAGCATGGCCATATTTGGGTCCATATTTCCTTATGGCTTGTGTAGAGAAACAAGTAGAGGCTCAGAACTCCTCGTCCTGGACTCCACGCCGGTTTCACGGTTTTGCCTGTGTCTATGCCTGTACTACTGTAATGAAATAGTGAGGCCTGTTCTGCTAAATTAGCAGCTTTGGTGCAAAGGGTAATTTTAAAAAATCATTTTCACTCCTCCTACCCGAGGGCATAAAGACATGATATTAAAACATCTATGTATTTTTTAAGCTCCATATCCTCTTCCTCCCTCCTTTCCTCTCTGATGTCTGAGTCTCTGTAGGCATAAAGAGAAACTGGGGAAGGAGGGAGGGCATTGTCCCATGGTCGTACTCAGTCATCACTACATAAGGCTTTTCTTTTCAAAAATGGAGAGTGATGTGGCTAACAATTAATGAATTCAGCTGAGACAAATGACAATTAAGTTTAATAAAGCCTTAACAATTAGCATTTTAACCATTATTTCACGGGAAGCGAAACATTAGATTAGTTATGCTTGTAGGAAGTAATCAGCTAAGAATTACTCATTTTTAACTAATTGTAATTACCCTGTTCATTTCTATTGGGCCTGTTAGCTGAGAATCTCAGCCTGTGTTCGTATCACAGCTTTAAAAAGGATAAATGCTACTGAAAGTGTAATCTTTAAAGTGCAGCTGGGAATTCATTTTTAAAATGAAAGAACAATAATTTTTAAAGCAGCCATATTGGTGTCTATTTAAATATCTATAGCTTATGGAGAAAAACAGTGATGGCCTTACATATCAATCAAGTAAATATTTTGAGTGAGAAAGTGTTATAGATTTTCAATGAGGTCGTAATAATTTTTTGTTCAGATTTTGCTGTCAGTTACAAGCACTTGAAGGAAGGTCTGAGTAAGAAAGTAGCTAAAAAATATCATTTACCAAATGGTTCATATAAGCCATGATTAAAATGGAATTCCCTAGATAGTGACATAATATTATCATGTTGGAGTTATTAAGTTTTGTATTTTTTTATGTTTACCATTTTTATTTTTATCATTATGTTTCCATCCTTTTTTTCCTGCCAGTGGGATAGCAGGATGCGTAGTAGTCAAAATCTTCATTTAAAAATTAACTCTAATGTCTTAAGAATGTCAAGTAAGTTATAAGAAGAGATAAATGAAATGCGTAATTTTTTTTCAAAGAGAAAATAAAAGGTATTTCAGAAGTTGTTGTGAAACAGGAAAACATAGGAAATCATCTTTACAGAATTAATCCCAGGACAAAACCTTTAGGAAATTTAGAGGCAAATGGATTCTAACATTTATAACCTGACACAAAAGTACAACATGTTTAGCCACTTTGCCATATATCTAGAATTTATATTCAATGATAATCATAACGTTTAAAACTATTGAATACAGATTGCTCTGAAACTCATGTGACACAAATTTTGACCTTTTAAATCAGGAAAAATTTTTCTTGCAAGCCAGAATTCTAATTGCATTTAAAAATTGTAGAATAACATGTGCTTATGCAAAAACTGTCCTTTAATTTCCCATGACAATCAAATTAAAATGTATGACTTACATGTAAATTGAACTACATCTACCTTGTAGTGACGTAACATCCTGCTCTGAGTTTTTGAGCTTTAATTCAATATCTGATTATGTTAAGGCCTCTGTGTGAGTCTCTCTGAGTATGTACATGTGTAGGTGTGTAAGGTTAGTGAAAGAAAAGGGAATCTTGCTTTTATAATAATGGAAATCAAGAATTAGTTTTCTAATGCCTTGAAAATTACAGTTCTAAAACATCTGAGCCCTTATCATTGTCCTTTAAAAGATGGATGATCCCTGGTTTGATACTTTGGATTATAAGATATTATCAACATAAACAAAATTTTTATGGTAATGTTTTAGTGAAAGTATAATGACCATTCAAGGAAACAATGTTGACTACCAAAGATGACCTGCTAAAAATACATTGCTTTGTTTTCTAGAAGTCTCTGTATTTCTACTATTCTGTTTTTTTCCTTCTCTGTTCTCGTCTTTTACATAACATTTGCCAAAATTCAAAGCACTTACTATTCATGAATGTGCATATTGAAACATTTTCAGTTTACTGAAAGATTAGCACATGGGCCATTGCCTTTCAAGTTTTATTAATAATGAATAACCTTTTCTGTCTTACTTTTTCTTTTTTTACTATTAACTTTGCAAGTGTCCCTTTGGAAGAAAGAAGAAAAGGATATGAATTGTAGGTTCTGTAAAACATGGATCATAAATGAGCATAAGCATTTGTCAGCAATTTCATTATCAAGAAAAATTTCCTGGACTAAGATGTTTCAGCGTGAGTCAGAGAACCTCCTTAGTGTCTGAGCTTCCACCCTCACATGAGGCATAGGATTTGCTTGTGGCATTTTGAGACTTATTTAATATGCATTTTCAAAGTGATGTCTAACTCCTATAAAATGTTCATGAAACAGAAAAGTCACTCACGGGGCTCACAAGTGTGAGGTATTGTGTTCAGCATGTGAGGGTTGTAAGGGTGGGTCTCTGAATTCAGAGAAAGAACTGTAATAGGAGAGAGGGTAGGGACAGCCTGTGTGCAGGCATCAGGTGCCATATCGGGTGCTGGAGGAAGGAATCACATGCAGTGGCTGAGCAGAGGCTGCTGAATGCTAGTGATAACGCAGCTTTACGGGAAGATCACAGAGCAGTCAAAGCCTGGCCAAGGTGCTTTGTTTATCTTCCTCTGTGGTAAATGTGATATGAATTATATAAGCTTACAGACAAGTCACTTCTTGCTGTAGGTTAGATTATCCTGAGAAACAAGAAATTGGAGAATGGCAGAAGGGTAACCCATTAGGATATTTCTAATGAAAACGAGGTAAATGGGTGTTCTCTTGGTTTATCTTTTTGATTTGCCTTGGAAATTCCATTTTGTTTTTGTAAGAATCCTCAGCTCATTCTTAGATTTCTGAAAGCATCAGGATCGGAATCCCGAGCCCTGTAGAGTGGTGGAAGAATTACCTCAAGCCAAATGCCAGAATGCTCTCAGAGCTTCTGCGCAATGTGTTCTCTTTGTCAAGTGCAGGTAAAACTGTGCATTGTCCTGTAAAGAAAGGCAGCCAAGGCCAAGTTACCGATGATGTGTTTCTGTGAAAGAAGCTGCAGCAATGAAGGTTGTGGCTTTGATCCTTGAGTCCTAATGGCCTCAGCACCACTTACTTCCAGATAGTTGACCATCTGGTCACTGCCTCAGATAAAGGAGGTCATATAGGGACTAAAAGCAAGACATGTATAAAAGATGCAAGGCATTTACTACTTTTGTTGGTGTAATAAGAAAATAACCGTGGAACAAAAAGGCTATTTTCTTGGATAAAAGCTTTTTTGTATCCAAAGCTCTGTTGGCCATATGGAGTCTTTGTCATCATTGTTGTCCACTCTCGATCTATCGTCCTTCGTGTCCAAAGAGCCTTCCATTCTTTCCATGTTTTTTCCCTAATTGCCACTTTCAGATTAGTTTTTACTCCCCAAACAATATTTCAACAATGATGCATGTTTCGCCTTCTCTGTTCACTTCTGCAATAATAGCTCTTTGGACCCTGAATACAACACAAGAACTACACCTCCATGCGTTGGGGAGATAAAAAGGCATTCTCTAAAAGACCTGAGCCCTGGAGAGAGGAGGTTGGCATTCTAGGCCAGAAAGAAAAACCAAAGATTTTCTTCTGTCCCTGTGTCGGCCTGGTGACACTCAGAGGCCATTCAAACTGCCTTCTTGTGGAAAGGAGAAAGCTCTTTCTCTTGGAATCAGTTCGGATCCCTTTATGTCAATTCAGACAGATATTCTAAGCAAACAGGTATTTGTGTGTGTGTGTGTGTGTGTGCGATGCTTATTTGAAAATAAGTAAAATGTTTGGCTTTCCCATTGTAATACACAATAAAAAGAACAGAAATGAGAAACATCAAAAGACCGTAAGAATAAAGTCTGAATGATAACGTTGAGAATGATAACAAATGTATATGACTGAAATATAATGTCTCATTTAAGGCTCCCCCAGCTTTGTGAGTGAAGGTTAGAATCCACGTGGGGACTGCAGTCATAAACAGCTGATATTTACCGTAACTACATTGTTGTAAGAGACAAGCTCAATGAGTATAGTGTGAAAGGCTCTCACTGAGAAATCTGGCAGGGAAAATAGTATTAGTGATTTATACATGAAGGAACTGTGACTGAAAGAGACTTCATAATTTGGAAATTCAAAGACATTTACAGTGTAGTCCTTTTCCTCCTTGTCCTTTGGTAAATATTTAGGAATTCACAAGTCTTACTGAAACACTAAGCTGTACATTTTGGACAGCCTAAAACAAATTGTGTGTGTGTGTGCACGCACGCACGTGCGGTGCACCTATGTGCACATATCCTAACTAGAAACAAACTGGAAACAAAGATCATGTCCAACTAAGTTTTAAGAAATGTTCCAAAAAGGCAGTGGTACTGAACAGAACCTAAGGGATGGGTAGATTCCTCTACTTATTCATTCAACAAAACTTTTTGATGGCCTGCTCTGTGCCCAGCATTTCATTTGTGTCTGCAACTAAGCCGGGCACAGTTCCTGGCACCAGGGTGCGTAGGTTCAAGCCCAGCATAGTGCCTTCCAGGTTGGAATTGTTGGGTTACTTCATAATGGGAGGCACACCTGCATGTTTGTACACCAGGTGTATGTCCCATGTCCCATGTCCCATGTCAGGTGCTCTGGGAAATTGAGACGTGGGCATGGAGGTTAAAGGGGAGCACTTTTCAGGGCAACATCAGTGAGGGTTGAGAAAGCAGTGTTGCCCAGAGTGGGAATTGGACAATGATACAAACACAACAAAAGACTCCGCTCATTCCACAGAAGTTCCGAAAAAGAAATGGTTCTGTGGAACTGTTCCAAACTGAGGCAAGAGGCTTAGGCCTTAATACCCAATATTGACCAATCATTGCATGTGAGCTGCAGTCAAAAAGAGGCGTGACCTTCAACAGGCAAAAGAACCTTTCAGAGAGGAACTACCCTCCTCTGTCAGGGTGGCCCCAGCTGGAAACAGTACCAGTGAAGCAGTGGTGAACTTTATGGGAGTCTGATCCACTCACTATTTAAGCTTGTGTGTGTGCCTGGCAACATTCTCCTTGAATCCCAGAAGGCCTGCGTCTGTCTTACAATAGATTGCTGCTGGGCTGACCCTGTGAGGTAGTAGGTCCAACAGAACCCATCTCCTGCAGGATAACCCTAGCCACACCTGATGTCCTCCTCTTAGGTGCTCTGTGTGTCCCAGGACCCGGTAGAATTCTAGGAGTTATTTTTCAAGTGGTATAGAATTCCTCACTTCAGATGGCAGGGACTTGTTTCGGGACTTTGGTGTACACACTGAGCATCTCCTTTCAAGGCTTCTCGTCAATGCCATTCAGTATCTTTCCACCAGTGAGACCTCTTTGGTTATAGGTTTTCTGGGTTATAAGCAGCAGGACCACTTGCAGTGCAGCCCCCACTTTCCAAGCTCTGGGTCTCACTGGAAATGGTCTTTCACACCACCCCGTATACATTTGGAATAGTGTTTCCTCACATAAAACATCTGCATCTGTAACCTAAAGAAATTGACCAGGTGTTACGTTTTCTTATAGGTGGAAGCTATCAGGTGATTTTTTCTTCACTTTAAAGAGAAAGGTTCTATATATTTTAGTTTTGTGGACCTATAAATCTTCGCCGATGTGGCAAGCCACTGAATATTCACAGGATTTTCCCCCATCCTCTGAAATATAAACAGCTTACTATGTCTTCAAATGTACATGTCAGTTGTGCATCATCTGGGCTGATTAATATGGAATAATGAAGATGGTGAGCCAATGTTACGTTCTGCAGAATGTCCATAAAGTTCAGAGGTCTTAAGGCAAAGATTGGGAAATTATGGGGAAAATACTTCTTGTCTCTCCCAAGAGCATGTAAACTGCTTCTGGGAAAGAGTGTAGCCATTGGATGAATGATGGCCTACCACGGATGGAAGCTGCTCCAACAAAGATAACACATGGGGCACAGCAGTGGTGATTAGAGTTTTTTTCTGGCTGTTTTGAGGGTTTCTACAGGTGAGTTAAATGTAAATATCATGCGGCCACCATCCTTTAGGCTTTGGGTGGAAAATGTTCTTGATTACTTTGAAATACAAGATTCCCCTGGGCTCTCTCAGCCTTCACAAAAGTCCTTCTTACCCTTGCGAGGAGACAGCAGCCTCACTGTGCCTAGAGAATATGCACCTGTCTCCCCTGAGGGGGATGCACCCCAAGATGATAGCTGCCCTCCTCTATATCTGCCACCACTGCCCCAGTACCATGCAGGACAACACTAAAATCATTTTCCAGAATGGGCCAGTTGAGGAATAATGTATCTGGCTCAGGGGAAAGGGGATTATTCACCAAAGCTTTGCATGAGCAGCTCATATACACTGATAGAATGTGTTCTGAAAGTATTAGACCAAGGTTTGGATTAGGCTGAATATAAGACAACAAGGAAGAGCTAATGGACGTGAGGGAAATTATTCTACGATTCATGATTCGATGACTGTCCAAGATACCTGGTCCTATCTATTCGAGTGTTGTTCTGTCTCCTTGAATTTGGCACAGAGCTATTGAGGTGGGGATACTAGAACTGCTTTGATGGCATTCAGAAAGGAGTAAGATATCTTAGGTAGATAGAATACTAGAAAGGACTTTTTACCTAAAGTCAGAGAAGTCTTCAGCTGACCCTATGCCCTGGGAAGATTCAGGGGACATTTCAGCTAGGAAATCAAGAAAAGATGCTGGACTCATGCCAGCTTTGTTAATCAGCTTGGAGTTAGCTGTGCTTTGTGGACCAGTGACGGCAGAGTGGGACTGAGCCCCCTAACATCAATGACAATGCCAAATGACAGGCACACATTGGCAGCAGAGGCAAGAGCAAGACAACCGGGAGACCTCTGGCCAAGCCTGATGGACAAGGGGCCATGGTTGTGAGACTGATGGACAGCCAATTAGGGTCTTGCCTGACCCCTGTAGAAAATCATCAAGAGTAGGTGAATTAAAGGCTTACCTCAGTTAACTCAAAGCAAAATAATGATCTGCAGCCCATTTCCAGACCTGACTCATTTCTCAGCTTCAAATCCTAACAATTTTAGGTGGGCTTGATCTCTTCACGAAGGACCTGACAATGTCCCAGTATTGAGTATGCTCAATAGTGATACCCACCACTCATTCCTCACCAAGGCATCTATAGCCATCTACTGGAGTGAGTCAGTCCTGGGGAAGGAGATAGGCAGATCTCACAAGGGTTGTCCCATACAGAGTCAGCTGAAGCAAGAAACCTCAAATACCAGAGAATCCCAAATTCCAACATGGCTTTCCTGTTAGAGATGGGCATCTCAAGGCCAGGTCATGACTGCAGTCCTATTGTGTCCACCGCGTCCAGGATCCAGCCATCTCCAGACCCACCGTGAGTGATCTTTCTGGTCTCTGAGTATATCACTGGGGTGAATACACTTAGCAGCTGAAAGATCCCTCACATTTGTTCCATGATGTGTAGAGTATGAGCAGTTGTCAAAGAAACAACCAAGTGGAAACCTTTGAAACTGCTCCCCCTCCCCACCAAGATGGTGAATCAGAAACAGTAGATCATCCCAGTGGAAAGGACAGAAATTCGTGCCATCCCCAAATACATAAGCATACAGGCGTGGTGGTCCTCACTAGTTTCCCCTGTGAGCCATCTCTGGCCTGTGCGCGATGCAGATGGACGGTGGCAGATGTTGGGGAACCTATGAACCTGAAAGTGGTTCCCCAGTTGCAGCACTGAGCCTGATGTGACATCCTTGCTTGACAGATCCAGAACCTCCATTGACCTTGGTAACTGGCAAACAGTTTCTTTTCACTTCCTATCCACAGGAAACATTGCTCATTCACTCAGAAGGTACAGCAGTATGCATTCTATCTCCACATGTACACGACCTCTCCTGCTGTCTGTCACAATATAGGCTGAATGGGACAGAATTGTTTAAAAATCTGCAGAAAGTTACAATGGTTCACAAAAATGATGGCATCAAGTTAATCAGACCTGGGAGAAAAGTGGCAAGGATTCTGGAAGTTGTTATAAGATAAGTGTGTAGCAGACGGTGAGAAATAAATTCTACTTAAGGTTGAGGAGTCCCAGGTGTTGGTAACAGTTTTAGGGCTCGGTGATTGGGAGTATGGTGAGACAGCCCATTCAAGGTGAAGAATAAGCTAGTACACTTTGTACCTGCATCACAAAGAAAGAAGCAGACTACTCTTGGTGGGGCTCTGTGATTTTGGAGTCAGAACCTAGAAAATACTGCTCCAACCCATTTATCAGATGCCTTGGAAAGTTGCCTTTTGTTTTGTTTTGTTTTTTTGAGACAGGGTCTCACCCTGTCACCTAGGTGGGAGTCCAGTGGTGGAATCATGGCTCACTGCAGCCTTGACCTCTTGGACTCAAGCAATCCTCCTGCCCAGCTTACAGAGTAGCTGGGACTACAGGCACACACCACCACACTCAACTAAATTTTCTTTTCATTCTTGAAGAGAAAAGTCTCACTATGTTGTCCAGATTGGTCTTGAACTCCTGAGCTCTGTAATCCCCCTAACTCTGTCTCCCAAAGTGATGGGATTAGAGGTGTGAGCCACTCTGTCAGGCACAAGGCTGCCTTTCTTTCTTTTCTTTTTTTTTTTTTTTTTTTTTTTTTTTTTTTAGCAAGGGCCTAGAACAAAAGATAACTCTCCATGTTGAACATGGAGTCAAAGTGACCTTTAACCTGGGCTATGTGAAACAGCAAGTCCCATTGAACTGGAGGTATCCCTAGTCCATAAGAATGGTGTGTACACATTTGTTAAGCCTCACTCAGAGGGTTGCAGCAGAGGATCCAGAGAACTACAGCCTGGCCTTACCATCCGCAGCAATTTCTGGGTATAGCAGCGGAAGTGGTACCAGTAGCAACTATCAGCATCCTGCCCTGGAGTGTCAGGGTAATGGCTGCAGCCCCTGATGGCAGCAACAGTGGCAGCTGTGGCCTCACTGAGCTGTGCTGTGGCATGTCTATCTGTGTTTCTGGCCGCATGGATTCCTAGACATGGTTCTTGAACTCTCCTAACTCTTCTATGGACTCTTCAATATTTGTACAAATTTCTTTACACCTTAGGTCATCAGAGTCGGTTGCTTGTTACAAAGAATAGAAACACTGAAAACTGGTAATGATCATCCCTTCCCAGCTGCTAGAAGAGCTCCCAAGAGGGCGGAAATAGAGTTGCCTCAAGACTGGGTCAAAGTCTGCTGTGTGTGCAGCCAGAGATTTGGATTAAAGAGGGTAGGGAGCATAGCAAATTAAAAAAAAAAATCACACAATTAAAGATTTTCAGGGTTTTGTGGACTCTTAGAATCATATTGTTTAATGCCCTCATTTTTCACACAAAAAATGAATCTCCCAGAGATGTTGACCCTTTGCTGATATTTCCATGAGTGCTCAGGGTCTAAGTATAAGACCCATGTCTCCTTTTCTCCATCCAAGAGCATTCTGCCCTCCAGCCTCCCAACTCCTGAGCTGTTTTTTGTTTGTTTGTTTGTTTACCTCTGTAAACACACAAATGGAGGGGACTTTTCCCTTGATAGTTTTATTAATCTTAGGGAACTCGGTTGAATATTATCCAAATGGATGTCATTCCCCTTATGCCTCAAAGATAATGGTTTTGCATGTTTCTCAGTAGCTATCAGACTCTTTATAGACTTCTTGAACAATATGATGAAGGACTTCTAACATTTTTCAGTAACGATCATTGGGTCAAGGATCTATCAAGGAGTTAATCAGAAAAGTTTATTAATTAGCACATTTCCAGTGGCACTATTGCAACTGATCCATAACATGGCACATGAAGGGTATGTGAAGTTTAAAAATCAATGATCAATCAACAACCTTGTTTTTTTCTGGATCAATTGCATTGAAGTTTTACTAAAGGAATCTTAGATTATTAATAATCAGTCCAATAGTCCTAAGTACAAGCTAACCAAAGTATGTCATATGTACTTACGAAAAAGCAGCTAGAATCTCCCTATGAAATTTTGTAAATATATTTCAAAGCATAAATCTTTCAATTAGTCCACTAAAGGAACTAATTGCTTGGAAATTTTCATATTTAAACACAAAGCCATTTCTAAATGACAGGATTGAATGTAATTTTAAACTCGAAACAATGATCTTTCAAAGTAAAGCAGTAAAACAAAGGTTTCAAACACTTCAAGAAAAGAATAAAAGTACTTGATTTTGCTTTATTTTTATAAATAAAACTGTATTACAGAGAGTGTGATTATGATCAATGCCTATTTTCAGCAACACATTTCTTACAACCACAGGATTCTAGACACACATGATAATTCAAAATACATTTGAAATGATTGGGCGTTTTTCATGCAATCTACTCCTAAAGATTATGATTATTTTCAGAGCTGCAGAATTATAAAATAGACTTTTTTTTTTTCATTCAAACTCACTCCACAACCACCATTCTATATTTTGAAAAAAATCTCAGGTTAAACACAAAAATAGAATGGATGAACATCCACATACTCACTTCTATTGGATTGCTGAAGCTTCCGAATTCTGAGCATTGCAGTTGTCCTTTTGGGTGAAAAGTTGTTCATAGAAGGCCATTCCCTTCCCTTAATCAGATTTTAGAGTTTATGACCAAGAACTTTGGAGCCAGCCAGACTGGCTCAGATGTAACTGTAGTGCTAATTAACTATGTGACCTTACATAAATTACCGTACTCCTTTAAGTATCAGGGTCCTCAGCCATACAAATGATATAACAGTATAATCCATTATTCAATATATTCAATATAAGCATATTCAATATGCTTATCTTATTTAATCCTGACAATAATGATATTATACTTAGGATTAAATAAGATAAGCATAGAAAGTAATTACTCAATTAAAAGGTGCTTAGTATTTGTATTAATATTTTATCATGAGTAAAATAACCATACATTATAAAAATTAGATAGAGGAAAGTAATTTTATGAACCTCTATTCCATGAATCATGGTAAAATAAAGTAACAAGTACAAGAAACTGCTAACAAGAGATAGTTAGAATGACCCTATAGGGTAAGCAAGCCTAATTTGCTCATGAACTTCCTAAGAATACAGGGTGTCTAGGCAGAGGTAAACAGTCTTAGGAGGAAAACTAGGCAAAAGGGAATGTTGATCTACTCCACTACTTTGTCAAGACTATTTAGAAAGAGTTGTTTACAGTAGCTAGTTTTTAACATTTGGTGATGTCAGGCTAGATTCAATAAAAATTGCATTACTTAATGTATAGCATGCTTTTTTACAAATTTTGAACTCATTCTGGAATTAGTCTGAAGATACAGAGCTCAGCCAATGCTATGCAATCTGCAAATTCAAATATTGAACGACTTGGTATTTGGAATATCCTTAAAAGCAATTAATTCTTTACAACTTTTTAAAATAAGAAAATCAAAGTTATTTCAATGTATTTTAGGGTTAGAAAAACTAGACATAGATACCTACAGGCAAAAAAAATATATATATATATATAGACACAGACCTTAAAATAAAATCAAAATGGATTATAAATCTAAATGTAAAAATGCAAAATTCTAATCAAACAGGAGAAAGTCTAGGCAACTTTTGATTTGGTGATAACTTTCTGGATACAACAAAAAAAGGAAGAGCCATGAGACAATAATTGTCAAGTCAGACAATATTAAAAGTAAAAATTTCTGCTCTGTGAAGACATTGTTAAAAGATTGAAAAGACAAGTCGCATGCTGAGAGAAGAATTCTTGGAAAACATGCATCTGATAAAGGATTAATATTTGAAATATGCAAATAGCTCAACAATAAGAAAACAAGAAATCCAATTAGCAATAGGCAAAAGACACCACCCCGAAGAAGATACACAACAGCAACTAATCATAGGAAAAGATGTTGGACTTCATATGTTAGCGGGTAGATGCAAATTAAAAGTACCGTGAGAGTCCACTATACACTTACTAGATTGGCCAAAATCCACAGTACAGACAACACCAAATGCTGACGGGGATGTGAAGCAACAGGAACTCTCATTCATTGCTGGTGGGAATACAAAATGTTATAGCCACTTTTAAAGACAGTTTGGCAGTTTCTCGCAAGGCTAATCATAGGCTTACCATAAAACCCAGCAATTTGGAAAAAACCTCAGTATTTTTCCAAATAAGTTGAAAACTTGTGTCCACACATAACCTGCACAAGAAGTGTTTAAAGAGCTTTATTCATAATTAACAAAAACTAGAAGCAACCAAGAAGACCTTAAGTAGATAAATGATAAAGAGATATTGGTACATGCAGACACTGGAATATTATTCAGCACTAGAAGAAATGACCTGCATAGCCATGAAAAGACAGGGAGGAACCTTAAATGCATATGACGAAGCGAAAGAAGCCAGTCTTCAAAAGCTGGAGACTGTATGAACCAACTCTATGATATTCTGGAAAAGACACATCTATGGAGACAGTAGAAAGATCAGTGGCTGCCAAGGGTTAGGGGAAGGCTGGAGGAAGTGGTAGACTACTGAGGATTTGTAGGGCAGTGGAACGATTTCATACAATGCTATAATGGTGGATCCATTGCAGGATGCATAGAATGTACAGCAAAAATAAAGTGAACTTTAATATAAGCTGTGTGCTTCAGTTAATAATAATATATCAATATTGCCTCCTCAGTTGTAACACATGTACCACATGAATGCAAGATTTTAATGAAAAAGAAACTTGAAATGGAAAGAATGGGAACTCTACTTTCTGTGAAATTTTTCTATAAATCTAAGACTTCCATAAAAAATGAAGTCTATTTTTTGAAAAAATAGTATGTTTTTATAGAAGTCAAGGCAATTATGTAATTCTATTCATATATTCAATATGTTATACATGTGATTAACATTGCTTTAATGACTACATACCAATCATTTAAATTTTAAAAAATTAAATTAAAGTTATTTATTATGTATTTATTATCTTTATAAAATTTGACCATGCATAAGGATAACAATTGCATAAGTTGCATGAAATAACGCAGTCCAATTTTCTTTCATTTCTTCCTATTGGATTTGAAAATTATATTTAGTAAGTTACAGTTTTAGTTTATAAGGAGAGTTATGAAAATGACTTTGATTTTTAAAATGGTATTTAGTCAACCAGAAATGCCAAGGAATGACATTCTTAGTTGAAATCAGCTTTTTAGAATACTAAAAAAGGATTTAATTCATTTTAGTTTTGTATGGTTTTCGTAGAGCTTTTTTAGTATTACGTAGTTCATAATTTTTGATTATTTTTACATTAGGTAGGAATCTAACAGGAAAAATGATTATTTTATTTCTAAATTGAAACAGAAATAATTTGGAGCTTCTCAACTCAAAAGTGCTTTCAGGTATGTTTAGCAAATCAATTGTAAGTCTGAGCTCTTTCATGTTACTTCCTGATAAAAGCAAGCACTAGTCACGTGAACCGTGTGCAATAATGTGCACATAGGACTAACTGGGAATTTTGATAAAATATAGTTTCTGATTTGGTGGGTCTGGGGAGAAGTTTAAGGTTCTGGATTTCTAATAATCTCCCAGGTTATTCTGATGCTGTTGTTCTGCAGACCACACATTAAGAAGCAAAGTGTTGCCTCAAACTTGTTACCATATGGAAAGAAAATAGGAGAAACATGTGAACCATACCTGAATATGTTACTTAAATGTTTATTTATCTGTGTAGACATTTGTATCACTTCTCCCATTAAAAGGAAAGACCCAGATAACAATAATCATCTATCCATCCTTCTAACCATCTATTCATCGGTCCATCCTTCTATTCATAATCCATCCATCCTTCCATCCATCACCTATCCATATGTCCATCCATTCATCCATCCCTCCCTCCATCCATCCAAGAACTACCTATTGAGTCTTTTCCATGTATGAAAGACTATCAAAAGCCCAGGAGTAGAAGTCCATATCATAATAAACCATAGAGTCTGATAGGGGAAAATATCAGATGACTCAATCTCATTCTTTTTATGGCTGAATAGTACTCCATTGTGCATATGTACCACATTTTCTTTTTTTAGCTTTTTTTTTGAGACAAAGTTTCACTCTTATTGCCCAGGCTGGAGGGCAATGGCACCATCTCAGCTCACTGCAACCTCCGCCTCCAGGGTTCAAGTGATTCTCCTGCCTCAGCCTCCCAAGTAGCTGGGACTACAGGCCTGAACCACCATGCTCGGCTAATTTTGTATTTTTAGTAAACTCAGAGTTTCTCCATGTTTGTCAGACTGGTCTTGAACTCCTGACCTGAGGTGATCCGCCCGCCTTGGCCTCCCAAAGTGCTGGGATTACAGGCATGAGCCACGGCGCCTGGCCCCTTTTTTAACTTTTATTTTAGGCTCAGGGACACATGTGCAGATTTGTTACATAGGTAAGCTCATATCACAGGGGATTGATGTACAGATTATTTCATCAGGTACTAAGTCTAGGACCCATTCGTTATTTTTTTCTGCTCCTTTCCCTCCTCCCACCCTCCACCCTCAAGTAGGCTCCAGAGTGTGTTGTTCCTTCTTATGATCAGTTTCAAGCTAGCACCTGTTTCACTGGCTTACAAAATTTTTGAGCATTCAGCTCTGTGCTCTTGCAGGACTATCCAGGCTAGACCCCATCCCCACTGGGAAACCTGTCAAGGGGGAAGTAGGAAACCACGGACCAACACGAGACACTAAAGACTGGTGGCTGGAGGAAGCGCTAATGCAGTGGTGCTCAAATGCAGCAAAACATAAGATTTGATAGACATTTTTGAGATTGAGGAAATCTGGCAACTGATTTAATTTTTTTAACAAAGATAAGTCATGGAAAAGTACCAATTTTATCACTTGAAAGGTTAACTGGATGATGGTGTCTGTGATTGTGATTCAACAGAAAAGAGCAGACATTTGTGAAAAGAAGAATTTAGTTACATTTCAGCACCCTAAATTCCTTAAACACGGCTGCGGGGCTTGGCTTGGGTGACACCAGGCTACAGATGCTTTCCTATATAACCAAGGTACAGATATGTTAACTATTCTACAGAATCATCTACCCGGGAATTTTATAAGCATTTAACAACACATTCAATGAAGTATGTCTTTCTTCCTACAGGTAAATTGACCCTATTCTTTATATTCTGGTTTAAAATTAATAGTATAATTTTCCACTAACCTCCCAAAGTAGGTCTCGAAGGTGTTTTTGGGTCTTTCATCTCCCAGTTCTCGAATATTATTACTTCCTTTTATTCTGTAAGTAAAATCGTCATGGATTTACTCTCAAGTGTGATTTTAAAAATCACTCATTTCTGGTGTAACAAGTAGCTGTGACCTGAGTACCTTCCCTAATAATTCATTTTTTATATTTCTGCCACAGTTAACTTCTTTTAAATGTCATGATATCCATCTTTAATAAGTTGTGTTATTGGGAGCATGACAAGACTGTGGCCAGAAGGATGAAGCAGCTGGAAATTGAGGCACTGAGGAAGGGTTAAGAAATACAAGTTTTTAGCATGGAGAAGGGAGACCTGGAGAGGGGAACATGCGGTAGTTGTTTGTCATCAAGCAGGAAGAAAGTGTTGTCGGGAAGAGTCTTCAGTCTGTGTGTCCCAAAAAGTAAACTCAGAAATCACTAGGGAGGCAATAGCAAAAATGAGTTTAGTTTTGTGCCAGGGGGTCCCTCCATTGAAGCAACTCAGATGTGGATGGAGATGCCTTGGTGCTGGCGGCAGGTAGAGTACTGGCTATCACCCTGAGAGTAATTTTAAAAGGAATTCTAGCTGTTAGGAGGCACTGGGCTGGGGGATCTTTCAAAGACCTGTTAAATGGAGGGTTCTATCATTCTCTGAAGTGAATGTTCTCTACAAACCTATCATTCTTCCCTAATGTTCAGTTTTTCCCAATGACTGAGTTTTGCAAGCCAGTAACACTAAAGAGGAAACATTTATATTCTCTTTGGCAATAGAGTTATGTCGAATAAAAGGCCTCAGTGCTAACAGAGAGAATATGTGCTTCCTACTTCGGTACACACAGAGAACTCATTAGTTCTAAATTTAGAAGTAAGCTTTAGTGTTGGAGGGACTCCAAGTTTGACTAATACATTTGACGATGTCCTTGTTAGAAAAACAAAAAATACCATGATGGAGAATTCTATTTTTCTAGGTTGGCATGTGTGGATGGACAGGGAAAAACACATGCTCTTTTCCATGCGCTAATTCCATCTGTTCACAATTATTGAGTAGGTGTGCCAGTCGAATGATGCTCAGTACACAGTAGGTATGCAATGGGTGCTTTTAGTCTGATAGTATTTATAGTTCCTACTTGGCAGAGGTAAATCCCTTAGCTAATTCTCAGAGCGTCTGGATTTAAACCAACTGCTCTATTTTTCTCCAGGGCAAGCTGCCTGGTAATGAGACACTGGTCAACTACAAGGTGTCATTTTGTTTCGACAAAGTCTATTGAGCACCTACTAGGTGTAAGTAAACAAAGATAAACATAAAGAAATTTAAAAAATAAGTCAGCAAAGGTAACCAAGATGCTGCGTTTAAGAATCTGCTCTCAAGGATCTTGGTCTTGGCAGAAAGACACATTTGAATAAGTAACTTAGTATCATTATCAGTGCTCAAAAAGCCTGTTATTTAGCATAATTCTTTTCTAGGAATCTTAAAAAACCACTGCATAGACAGTTCAAAATTCTCTAAACTACCTTGCTTAGAAGCATTCAATAACTTTAAATAAAGTATTTCAGTGTAGAGCAGTGCTTTACCACAAATTTTCTCTCCATGAATATCAAAATAAATAATTAAAAATAATTTGTCTAAAGCTTTATGTATTTTAAAATTAATAATAAAAATGTTAAATGTCAAAGTATATGGATTTAATATGTTTAAAATATTAATTTTTAATTCTATCCCCCCAAAATCACGACAGTGTTTCCTATAGGAAATACTAAACCATAGCGATGTTCCCGTCATAATTCATTAGGCTAGCTCTCCCTCCACTGTTAACAGCAGCAGGAGTGCACCAGCAGGGAGAAATGGCAACGTGGAATGGTCAACTACACACGTATGCTGTGGTGCCCACTCCTGCACCCTCTGATGAGGAGAAGCTGGGTGAAATAGTGGGGCAGATGACGTGTAGTTACAAGCTAAATAACCACTGGCATCACCCTAGGGTGCCACCAGCACATGCTTTCTTCTTCCTCCTCTCTCTGACTCTCTTACTAACTTGACTGTTAAGTGGGTGGACATCCCATTAGAACTCTGATTTACAAACTGATATTGACAGAAACTTTTTCATACTGTACTCACTCAGATGCATGGGCAGTTGTGTTTTAGATGCTGTTAATTTGTTGGAGAGTTGGCAATGGTGGTTACTCCGGATCACTACACTGAAACAGGAAAAGATACACACAACAAAATCTAGAGATGGGTAAAAAGAATAAATATTCATGTATACTATTCTTTTTTTCCTAAAAAAAAAAAAAAAAAAAAGCACTTAATGGTTTGATAGGCCTACATGGAACTGGCCTTCTAGTATGTGGCTAATCATGATTTGATAATACTTAGAAACTAAAAATACTAATGAATCATTGAATGTCTCTCCATCTATTCAAATCTATAAGTTCCTTTAATACATAAAGGAATTTTCCCCAGGGAGGTTTTTGACTTCTTTCTTTAGTCAATTCTTTAAAAATGTTGCAGTTTTTACCATGAATGTAAATATCTTAGGTAGTATTTTATTTTCTAATTTTTTATTGTTAGTGAAGATAAATATTATTAGTTTTTGTACATTGGTTATTGTGAAGTGACCTTGATAAACTATTGTGTTTATTTTAATATTAATAATTGATTTTTTGGCTTTTCTTTGTGGATGATCGTATCATCCACAAAGAATAACTATTGTAATTCTTTCTTTCCAGCATAGCAGAAGTGATTGTGAACATTTTTGTCTAGTTTCTAGTCATAAAGAAATATGTCAGAAGTTTTGCATAATGTCTAATATGACAGTTTTATGATATGTAACCAAATTAAGGAATTTCCTAAATCTAATTATGAGAAAATATCTGTCAAAACCAAATTGAGGGATGCCCTACCAAATAATTGGCCTCTGAGTTGTAAGAACTGTGAGGGTCTGAGATTTTACTCTGCTTAAAAGCTAAAATTTTAGCTTGCTACAATGTGATGGATGCCGGCGGAAGACGTTAAGACTCCTAGATCAGAGACAAAGACTTCATTATACACAGCAGTCACAGGAGTAAGAGAACCACCTTTTGTGTTGGTTTCCTAAGATCATTTCCCATAAAGCAGCACAAACAAGACCAGTAACACCTGGACATGCAGCAGGTTGCCTTACAATAGAGGAACCCTGAGCTCAGGGAACCTGAATCTTTTGTCAGGTTGATGCAAAAGGAATTGCAGTACAATGGGCAGTACGTATGTCCCGAGGGAGAAACTCTATTTATCTTCCAAAACTATTTGCTAAACAATCATCTTTAAAATGATAATCTGGAACAAAAGTAGTCAGTGTCTTTCCTTGCAAGATATGCAGTAACCAAAGAAACCCTGGAGAACTGTCATCCTGCAGTCAACTTCAAATCATCAAAATCAAGAAAATCAAGGGAAGTATGAGGAACAAAGAGAAATGATTAACTAAAATCAACCTGTGATCCTGAGCTGGCTCCTTTTACTATGATAAACATTGAAACAATTGGAGAAATTGGGCCTGAGGGTTAGATACAGTAATGCGTCAATGCTGACTTCCTGACTTTGAGGATTATGAGTAGTGAGGTTATGTAGGAGGATGCCCTTGCTTGTAGGAAAAAGATACTAAAGTATTTGGTGGTGATGGGCTCCCAGCTGACAACTTTATCTCAGATGGATCAGGGTAGAAAAAGGACTTTTTTTCCTATCCTTTTAGTTTTTCTCTAATTTTAGGATTGTTTCAAAGTAACGTGGGATTCTGAGGCTTTGGGGAAAAGTAATGTTTTGATTAGCATATCAATGTATGTATACTTTTATTAGTTTATGCAAGCTTCAATGTCTTCCTAAACAATTTTTATCTACATATATTAAAATGTTTATCTATGTAATTGCTGTGTTAAATATATTGTTGTATTATTTTATTTTCATTGTTTCCAATTTTGTTTTTGATGTTATTTCTCTTTTTCCACTAGTTGCTTCATTTATTGATATATCCTCTCTTTTTTCTGAAAAGATGAGTTTTTGAGTCCTGATAAAATACATTGAGAGGTATCAGCTTAACTTTACTTCTACTTTCACTTATATTTGGACACATAGTGTTTAATTATTAGTCCATATTAAATATGCTATAATTTTTCTTTTGATTTCCTTTGAATCCAATGGTAATTTAATAACATTGTTTTTTTGAGCCATTTGAAAGTGTTTAAGCTACCTTTTATTTAAAACAGAGTCATGTTACTGACTTACTGGAGTTTTTTGGAAAGTTGCTTTGTGGTTATTACGTGACTAATTTTTATAAATGTCCAGAAACTTTTTTTCTTTGTGACCTCTAGAATTTTACGTATATGCCTATTTATACAGTCACAATAGTACAAGTTTATAAATTATGTTATGTATATATTCTATATTTTTGCTTATTTTTGTCTTCTTAATCTATAAGTTTTTAAGGGAAGAGTATCATAAATTACATTTGCTATTTTTCTGCCTATTTCTATAAGTCTCTCAGGTCTTGTAAATATTGGTACATGTATTGATGTTTAAAGTGATTATGTCTTTAGATCTATTTTTTTATCAATATGTAATATTTTTTGCTATTCAGCTTTCAGTGTTACTTGTTTGCTTCCATTATGTCAAATATTGGTGGATTTTAAAAATCAAACCTGATTTTTCGTTGTTATATTAAGACATATGTTTCTCACCTACTTTATATTTTGCATTGGATGTTCTTTCTTATTTTGTCTTCTTTTCAACTTTGTATTGGATACATCTTTTTCCTTTAGTTTAAAAGTCATAGGACCTATTTTTATTCTTGTTTACCTTTAACATAAAAATTATAAAATTATATTGAGGCTTAAATATCCTTAGAATTTTGGAGATATATTGTTACGTATATTTTTCCTTCATTACAAATACACTAGTGTGTTCCCATGTCAAATTTATTTCATCCACACACACATAATCCCATACCACGTGGCTATACCTAGGTTTCTTTTTCTAGCTCCTTCAGAATTGCTAGGTCGCTTCGCATAGGTAGGTAGGTAAGCAGGTAGATAGATAGATAGATAGATAGATAGATAGATAGATAGATGGATAATAGATAGATGATAGAGATTTGCCATTTGTTTAAGGGAATTGGCTATGAAGTCTATAGCTTGGTAGGCTGGAAATTGGCAAGAGTTGATGTTGCCTTCTTGAGTCCTAAATTCTGCAGGGCAGACCAGGCAGGCTGGAAACTCAGACAGGCTTTCTATGATGCAATGTTGAGACAGAATTCCTCCTTTAGGAAACCTCAATTATCACTCTTAAGTCCTTAAACTGACTTCATAAGTCACAACCACATTATGAAGGCTAATTTGCTTTACTTTGCCTACTGATTGTAAATGTTAATCACTTTTGAAAAACAAAAACAAAAACCTTCACAGCAATATCTAGTCTAGTGTTTATCCAAACAACTAGGCACCAAAGCCCAGTCAAGCTGACATAAATTTAACCATTGCAGGTGTTGTGAATACATTTTTTAAATCTATCTCTTCTTTATACAAAAAGATAGATTTTAATAAATTTAATTAATCTTATTTTCTGTATTTTTTGGCTAAATTCTTATGAATTTATTTTTCCTTTTATTTGAAAATGTCTTCGAAAATGTTTCTCAAATTGATTTTAAAAAGTGATATTTCAAAGGTATGGCTGAGAACATAAGTGCTCTGGCTTTATTTTACATAACAATTTGGTTAGCTAAAACATTACAGATTCAAAATTTTACATTTTCCAAGTTAACTTTAAAATACGACTTAATTGTTTTCTTGCATCTAGTGATATCAATATGACTTTTCCCTTTGCAGGCAGTCTGCTCTGTATCTTTGAGTGCATTTAAATGATCCTTGCAGCACATATTCCTCACTTTATTAGAAAGTGTATATGTGCAGTTTTTTTTCAATTCTCTGTACTACATTTAATCAAATGACTTTCTTTTTTCTTTCGAACAGGGGTTTTCAAAGTTGGTCTCTAGAATCTTCAGTTTTGTTGTAATCACAGTCTCCTTCCCCACACCAGATCCACTGAGTGAGAATCTCTAGGCCTGGCAGTCCCAACTGCCTCTAGGTGATGTGGACACCTTGCTTCAAGTTTGAACACCACTGTTGTAAAACATAAAACCTTTCATCATGCTTCCTTTAAATATGCCCTCTTCTCTTTTAGTTTCTCTTGTTTTATAGGACTCCTGTTATCCAGATGTGGATGTTTCTGCATGTCAATGTTTACCCTTTTCTGCTGTTTTATCCGAGGATTCCTCAGCTGAATCTTTCTACTTCATCATTCTTCAGCTGTGCTCATCTTACTTGTTTTTCCCCAGTGTTTGTTTATTTCATTTCAACTACTACACATTATACTTAATAGTTCTATTTGGTGGATTATTATTTCTTGTTTCTTTTTCAGATTAAAAAAAAAATCCTCCTTTATCCTTCTAAAGATTTTGTTTTAATTTTAAAATTCTTGTCAATTACAACTATTCAGGTTTACATGTTATATGTTGCTTCATTTGTTGTCATTTGATCACGGTTGTAATCTGAGCACTACGGTCATTTGACCTGTGAACTCTTTTTCTCTTAGATGGCACCTCCCAGGTCTGGTAATGAGTCTTAGGGGAAGAACAAAGGACAGGCCCAGGTTTACGTGCTTCTGGTGAGACGAATTACAATGGAGAGGACGTGGCCCAAGCAGTCGGCCAACAAACACAGACCTCTGTTGATAACTTATCTTCATTACTGTGTGCCAGTCTAGCCAGTGTTTTATTTTTAAATTGTAATGGAATGCAGGATTTGGTGGGCAATTTTTGATTTTTAGTTTGCATTCTGCCAGGTTTTGTGTTTGTGTTTAGCAAATGCAAAACCTAACAGCTCTCATCTCTTACCTGTGCCACATAAAACAGCTGCCAAGCGATGCCCAGCTGAGACTCTGTCTGCACTATCACGATGTCACACGCTGATCATCCTGTACACTTGTGTGTATATTCAGGTTTGTCTTCCCAATGTAGAATAGATAATCCATGAGAGCAAAGAAGAACTTGTCTGATCTCTTTAACATTCTAAACCTAGTGACAGGCGCAGCAAAGAGTACATAGATAGTTTTAGAGGCTTTGAAATTGTTTTTATTAAATGAATACGTGACAGAACTTTTGCAAAACTATCTTCACACTATTGTCTCAATACATTTAATGATGACTAGGTTTTATCCTTTGTCTTATCTATTTTATGTTAGAGGGTGGTAAAAAATCCAATATTTTGGTATCTATTAAGGCAAATGAAGATTCCATGAGTGATGAGATATTATGACTGTCTTATCTCTAAGTGTTCAGCAAAATATCTGATATACAGAAGACTGTTAAAATATGCAATTTATTACACATTATTAAATATTGCTTCTTCAATTTAATATAGAATTATTGACCAATAACCATTACGAATTGTGTTTGTGCAGAGGAACGTCCATGGGCTTATAGGAACATCCATAATCTCTGTGAAGTTTGTTCTTCTTTTTAAATAACTTTCTTGTTTAATATTGTTTGTTATATTATCAAGTCCTTCACTTGAGGTTACTTTGGGAAATGAATGGTGCAACCCTGTTCAGTGCGTGTCACACTCAAAGCAGAAATATGTCTATGGTACTCTTTATTCTTCCTTGTAAAATGTAAGGCCAGAAACTGCTATGTATATTACTGGCTTTGGGTACAGTTTTAATTGGTTCATGAAACCCATGGTTGAAAATATTTATTGTTTATTCAAAAGTTTTATGTCTTTCTAGACAGTGCCTGAGAAGGCAGACAGGCAGAACACACTGGAAATAGGTCCTAATTATCATGATTATTACAACACAAGGAAGCCCAGTAGTTTTGATGGAGAAGACAGCTCTTGTATCTTCCTTTAGGAATTCAGTGGCATGTTTAGCATTTACAACTTGTGAGCCACTTTTTTCTCAACATATAGAAAATTCTTTATTGATGCATTTTGGACATAGAAAACCTGTTCATATATCTTCAATATGTCGGTGATTTATTGAAAGGAATAAAATACTTGTTAATCATTTGAGTTCAGGATATGAAATAATTTTTCAACATGTCCAGATGAGCCTGTCCAGTTAAATTCTATCATCAATTGCAGGCAATGGTAGAGACTTGGCCTTGAGTGTCAATCTGTCTTCAGACACAGTTTTAATTTCAGCTTCCACCAGTGTATCAGTGGCTTGACAATGAATTATGACTTTCCCACTCTTAGCTGGACAAGTCACTCACAACATTTTTTGTAACATGACCCAATTCTGGAGGAATGATTTTAGATAAATGTGATTTTTTTAATGAAAATAAAAATATATTTTCTTGCATGTAGAATGAGCCACATGACATATAAAACAGGAATTGTATACCTTGTGCATTTCTTTCTTTGACAATCCTGCAATGAATTCTAAAATTCAGTTTTCATCAGTGAAGAAGAAAACTTGTGTAATGAAGAAGTATCTTTCTACTAATGATTCCATAGACCAAGGCAACCCTCATAGTCGCTTTACTCCCAAAGTAACAGTTTACATGGTCAGGATCCTCTTAAATGCACAATATGATCACTTTAGAACACTGAAAAGAGAATCAACTAAATGTGTTGCCCAGGTTGGGTGCAGTGGCTCATGCCTGTAATCCCAGCACTCTGGGAGACTGAGGCAGGTGGATCACCTGAGGTTGGGAGTTCGAGACAAGCCTGATCAACATAGTGAAACCCTGTCTCTACTAAAATTACAAATATTAGCCAGGTGTGGTGGCAGGTGCCAGTAATCCCAGCTACTCAAGAGGCCGACGCACGAGAGTTGCTTGAACCCGACAGGCAGAGGTTGCAGTGAGCCAAGATCATGCCACTACACTCCAACCTGGGCAACAGAGTAAGACTTTGTCTCAAAAACACACAAACAAAAATATGTTGTCCAACACTGAGAAGGATACAGAAAAATAAAACAGCAAGATTATTTTTAAGGAAGGAAATTTCAGGTAACTATGTTTTAATGACTATCCACTCTAATATAAATCAGTAGTTAAAAGTATTTAAAAATGAAACAATTGATGCTGAATAGTGTGAGGAAAATTAAGGCTATGTCAATGAATACCAGTGTGACCTTGAGGCGACAGAAATGGAGACTCTAAATGTGTTTGTGCATTATGCCTAGGTTTATGCAAGCCTCATAGAGGTATTCAGTGTCATGTAGGGGTGGAATTAGATTATGAATGTGCAGAATTCAAGATATTGTCTTGTGTATTGTAAGTACCCCAAATAGGGGAGCTCTTATTGTAGTTACTGTTGTAATAAATTGTTTTAGATACTGTTTAATACCTAGCAGTTCAAGTAACTCCATATGAAAATGCCTTTTCTGAATATCATTGCTTTATGAAAAGATACTGATTCTAAACCAGTGGGTCTCAAATGAGGCTGATTTTGCCCCTACAGGATACATTTGGCAATGCCTGGAGACTTTTTGACTTTCATGATGGTTGAGGGCTTGTTATAGGCATCTGGTTGGGGGAGGCCTGGGATGCTGTTAAACATCCTCCAAGACACAAGATAGCCCCCTCTCAACAAAGAATGATCCTGCCCACGGTGTCAATGGTGCTGAGGTTGAGAAATCCTGTTCTAAACCATTTATGTGATTTTCTTGTTTTGTTTAGTTGTTGTGATAATTGAGAAACAGCAATAATAAAAACTGGAATCTGCCATTTCAGTTCTTCACCTATCCCCTCATCACTGCTGTAGCTAAACAGAAGCTGTGAGCAAGAAGACGGAAGAAAAGAATTCTTACAGAGACAAGACTTAAGAGGAAAGAAGAGAAGGTAATGAGTAAACAAGATGACTGGCAGAAAAAAATTGATTTAACGTCTCTCATTCCGATTTACTATTGTGAAAGAATGGGTTGAACCTGCTCTTAAAAATTTAAGAAGCTGGCTGGGCGTGGTGGCTCATGCCTATAATCCCAGCAGTTTGGGAGGCTGAAGCAGGCAGATCACTCAAGGTCAGGGGTTCAAGACCAGCCTAGCCAACATGGTGAAATTTCATCTCTATAAAAATTAGCCGGCATGATGGCAGGTGCCTGTAATCCCAGTTACTAGGGAGGCTGAGGTGGGAGAATCACTTGAACCTGGGAGGTGGAGGTTGCAGTGAGCCAAGATTGTACCATTGCACTCTAGCCTGGGTGACAGAGCGAGACTTCATCTCAATAAATAAATAGATAAATAAACAAAAAGCAAAAACCCAGAAATACTAATAGGGCTCCACACAAATAGGATGTCACAACCTAGTCTAAAGGAAGGGAGTCTAAAGGAACAAGTAGTCTAAAGGGAGTCTAAAGGAACATGGAACCCATGGGAATGTATATAGAACTCATAAATGTAGATACCAATGGGACCAAAAAGGTGATTCTTTTTAAACTGCTCCTGCCCAAGTATACTATAATCCATTCCACATTGAAAGGAGAATGAAAACTACTTTCCAAGCTCCTCTGTAATGTCTTAGTTTTATAATTGCCCTACTAGAGATTGGAAATTTGCTCACTGACTGTTCAATCATTCTCAATTTTCCTGTTTGAGGGAACAAGCCCCTCCAAGTATTGTCAGAGGTAGTCTCTGTCATGCGAGTAACAATTGGCACGTGGGTTTTTGCCCGGAGCATGAGTAGGACAAATTGGAAGCACTGTCTCTGTATGGAATGCTGCATTTGCAAAGTCTGTTCCAGGTCGCTTGTGCAGACAGCTGTCTTAGCTGGGATTTTCCACATTGATTTATAAAGTTGAATACTATTAGTTGCAAGTTAGAACATATTTTTAACAAAGGTCACTTATGTAGTAGGAAATGGTAGACATATAAGAACCAAGAGCAGAACAGAGGCATACAGGTGAGAAACAATCTTAAACCATGTGTGATTGTCATGCCCCTGGCAACCCTCGGCTGGGGGCTGGTCGTGTTCATCATCCTACAGAGAAGGAAGCGAGGGCCAGGATGTTCTGGAAACTCACCTGCAGGCACACAGCTAATAAGAGGCAGATTTCCCTTTGAGGTTTGTGCAGCCATGGCCAGGCTTTGTGTGGCTGGGCCATGCTGCCTTCTCCAAGCAGCATGGACCGAGCTTAGTCCTCTGAGATGGAGAGAGAGAGGGTGGTTGAGTACATGGAGGTTGGAGGCTGGAGGAGAAGGGAAGCAAAATCTCCCATCTGAAGTAATCCCAAATGTGGAGAGCAGCACGTGGCCATCAGAGCACGGGCCTGCAGAAGACTGGGACACAGGGCGGAAGGTGACCCCAGCAGAGGCGTTTGTGCTGCAGCAGTGGGGCCAGGCAGCAGCTTAGGAGGCCCCTCAGAGAGCGACAGAGACAGTGGGAGACAGCAGCTCATATCTAGGATGAGGGAGCCCAGTTCTGTGGTGTGTGCCTGGGGTACCACTTCCCTGTGCCTCCTCAGAACAACAAGAACAATGTACGCCAGGGCTATGGCTCATGTCAGTGAAGCCTTAGGTTCAGAGGGCCCAGAATGTAGACACCGGGGTGGATTTTACACTGTGTTAAGTTATGGTGCGGCATAGATGGGAGAGGAGCCCACGTGGGGGCTTTAAGGATCCTTCAACACAGTCCAGGAAGTTACACTCAGGGGAGCATGGAGCTAGGGGCCCCACTCAAGGCCAGGGACAGGGATGGGGCAGGACACACTCACAAGGCCCAGGCAGGACGAATGCCCGGGGTAGGGAGGCACCAAGCCTGTGAGGCCGGGAGAGAGACAGGGAGAGACAGAGACAGAGAGGGAGACAGGGAGAGGAAAAGAGGGTGTCTGAGAGAGGGACACAGAGAGGGAGAGACAGAGCGAGAGAGAGTGAGAGATACAAAGAAACACGGAGATAGACACACACAGAGAGACAGAGAGTGAGAGACATACACAGACAGTGAGAGAGACACACAGAGACAGAGAGTGAGAGACACACATAGACAGAGGGAGAGACATAGAAAAAGAGACAAACAGGGAGACAGACAGAGAAAGACAGAGAGACACACACAGAGAGGGAGGCAGGGAGAGGGAGAACCCATGGGTAAGTCACTGTGTTGGGGGTCAGGTGAAGTGCAACACTGAAAAGGCCTGAGAGGTTTTATCATGCTTTTGAGTGTCACTAGGTCCCAGTGTGGGAGGGCAAGAAGGGGAGATAAGACCAGGGAGCACCCCACCATGCTGGGCAGGTGCCTGGTCACCTGGGCAGGGTGCTCACGGCCTTACTGTGGAAACGTGGAAGTATTAGGAAGACACAGTTTTAAAATTTACCATACATATGGACATCCACACACACCCTTTCCAATCTTGTCTCTTTTGAAAACATTATCTGTGCTGGACTCAACAACCACGCAGTGGCCGTCCCAGCAGTGGTTCTGGTTGGAGTAGCACCTAGCCTCCATTGCGTGCTCTCAGGGCTCATATGATGCTTAGGGAAATGGCCGTGATAAAAGGAACGGTGAGGGAGAGAGAAACAGAAGAGTGTGGCAAGACGCCCTCCAATTTTCTTCCTTTTTGTAGAGAGGCCAAAGGTCTATAATGCATGATTAAAACTTTAATTAAATATGCTTCAATTCTAGTTCAAAATATAGTCTCACTATCCATTGGACACTTTAAATTCTCCAATAAGATGATAAATCTCAGTTGCCATAGAAATGTTACTCCCCGAAATGTTATTAAAAGTAGGTTTTTGTTATCTGGCAAAACTCATTATAGGGAGATTCCTTGTGAGATGAAATAAGGAAGACGGAAACTGGCATTTGCCAAGGGACCAGGAACGCCCACTGCTGTTCCTTGTTTTGCAGGCATGGTCTCTTTTACTTCGTTTCACCAAAATTGCAAGTGAGTTTTACCCCCCATTTTATAGTCGGAGCAACTGAAACACAGAGACAAAATATTCTGTACAAAATCACAGAGCTGAGAATGTGGGAAGCACCTGGGTCTGTGGCTTCCAAGCCTTTGAACTCAACATCACGTTCTCTCTCCAATAATTCAGAAGGGAATGGGTGGTTTAGCTTCCAAAACAGAGCTGCCAAAACTTAAACATCCTATTTACTGAGAGTTGATAGGATTCTACAGAACAATAAAATCTCTAAAAAAAAAAAAAAAACATTAAAATGAATTGTAAAAACTACTAAATATGCTCAGGGCTGTAACTTGTTTTTTTAATTACTGGGAAGTATGACATCATGGATGGACAACGTCTGCGCGCAGGCGATTTGGCTTCAATCTAAGGGAGTTGCAAGAGAAAGGAATACTGGAAATTCAATTTCTGCTTCTTCGGTGGAGCAGTTTGGTTGTTTCTCTGCCTTGAGTCCCACACTGTGACGTCATTCTAATAGAAACAGAAGAATGGCTGGCCAAATTTAGGACATGCATGAACTTTGTGATTTCATACATTTGAAATATATTGAAATCTTTAGAAGTCTGTTTGTGAACTATAAAATAAAAAAATTACTTCCTTTTTCCAAGAAAAGTGCCTCCCAGCATCTTCTTGGACGTGATATTTCTTCTACAAAATCAGGCTTCAATGAGTTAAGTGTGAGTAAATTAGAAACATATGTACTAAATTGTCTCCGTTATAAACTCCTTTATTAAGGAAACACTCAAATGCTCTAACAATGAATACAACAATCTGAAGATTTGGGTGCACATTAAACCTGCTTAAAACTCATAATTCACCACCTTTATGAGAGTATAACTTACTAGTGTGTACCAATTCTAACGTTTAGTACTCATGTCATTAGTTCTTCTTAAAACCAAGTCTAAATGCAATTTAAGATAAAATACTCCTTTGTAGCAGTTCCTCCAAGCAGAAAAGTTACCTCAGAATGAGAAAATAAATAAATAAGTAAATACAAACCAACACAGAAAGCAAAGCTCAAAGAGGGGGAAAAAATCATACTTTTGATCTGGGCATGTCCATTCAAGCTTTTCTGAAAGGGGAGACAGGTGGGATCGCTTTTCTATTAGAAATGGCTACCAGAATTTTTCATATTTGTCTTAGAGAAACTGAAATTGATTTATGTTTGATAAATAGCACGCAACATAATGCAAATACAGAAAAAAATCTACAACACATTGTATCTAAATATCAACACTTTATCAACCCCTCAACACATCTCCCAAGGAATCTTCGCTCTGATTTATTTTCGTATTATTGGGAACTGATTACAATCGTTTTAGTGTGCATTTAAAAATGCTTGTGATCCCAGAAGATTTACGTTAGAATCTTTACTTTGAGAAGATTTGGAATGACGATAGCTGTCATCCTCTCTATCTTACTATCTTACTTTTAAGTATACTTTTATGCGCGATCTATAGATCTTAAAAAAATTCAAGAAGTTTTAAAATCCATAATTTATGTCTTAATTTTTACTCCATGTATTCTTATATCAGCAGCCCCAGTATATCATAACAACTTTGGCAAACCCTGGGTTCCGTTCACCTTAGAAGGCATCTTCTCCAGGGAAACACAGCCAGTCCTGTGTATTTCATCAACCTTCAAAGATCAGCTCTGTTTCAGTGCAGGATGACTGTGTTTTGGCAAGAAGCAATGAAGTCTTGAGTGTGTGGAGCATTTAAAAATCAATCTAATATTCCATAACAGCACCAACGACCTTTTTAGTTTTAATGTCCCCAAATAATAAAGGATGATTGTTAAACCGGATATAATGGGCTTAGCAGATTGTTTTTTCTAATTAGTGTTTTTTTGCATTTGAACTTCAACCCTGGCATTTTCCTTCTGGATTTGAACACAGCATTTCCTCAAGTAGGAGCCAGAGGAACTTGAGAACCCCGGCCTTTGTGCACAGCTGTGCAACCTGGGCTTTGTCGAGACAGGAGCGCATTACCATGACATTTAAGGAGGAAAACAAGCTACTCTGGATTGTGTCAATCTCACTTGTGATCTATGTTTGAACAATGTACTAGAAAGACATTCCCATTCACACAGAACTAGTGATTTACCCTCTGGTGGATTCTACCCTTCCAGCTGCTTGGCGATAAATAAAGCCAGAATGGAGAGAGAGTGTAAATAAAATTAACTGTACCCAGTTGGTTCCCCAATGCTTTCATTTATGCATGCTTGTTTGATGAGGTACTTTTCAAGTCTTCTTAATTGCGATATAAAATAAGGCCTCTGGTAATCAAAAGCTCTAAAAAAAAACCTTGGAGTGGGGAGGTTGTCCACCTTGGTTGTCCTCAAATTTTCCTTCTTGTTTTTACACTTCCCAACCTCATTACCGTTTCAGTAACTCCTGGGGGTATGTGGCACCATGCAAACCTGGCGCTGCCATGGCCAGAGAGTCCAGGAGCTCTGATCCTCCCACCAGTACCTACCGTGGTGTGGACACTCTCCTGTCTTTTTTACTGAGCCAAGACAACGTTAGACAGCCTTCAAAGAAGTGCTTTAACAATTAAGAGAGAGAAAGAAATATATATAGAAAGAGAGGCCGGGCGCGGTGGCGCAAGCCTGTAATCCCAGCACTTTGGGAGGCCGAGACGGGCGGATCACGAGGTCAGGAGATCGAGACCATCCTGACTAACCCAGTGAAACCCTGTCTCTACTTAAAAAAATACAAAAAACTAGCCGGGCGTGGTGGTGGGCGCCTGTAGTCCCAGCTACTCGGGAGGCTGAGGCAGGAGAATGGCGTAAACCCGGAAGACGGAGCTTGCAGTGAGCTGAGATCTGGCCACTGCACTCCAGGCTGGGCTACAGAGCCAGACTCCATCTCAAAAAAAAAAAAAAAAAAAAAGAAAGAGAAAGAGACAGAGACAGAGACATACAAGCAGATACACACATACACAAACAGAGGGAAAGAGAGAAAGCTGGATGGGACAGAATAGACAGGAAGAAATATAGAGAGAGCTAGAAAGAGAGAAATGGAGAGAGACAGATACAGAGAGAGACAGCAAGAGGGAATAGAAAGCGAGAAATGGAGAGAAATACAGAGAAGAATGGAGAGACAGAAAAATAGAGAGCAACAGAGGAGAGAAAAGCAAAACACAGCAGCAATGCAGTAACACAGTACAAATTCCTAAAACAGTGTGTAGCCATCCGTTTATTTGGTCCTCGCTATGTACTGGATTTTGGACGTCTGTCTGTTACTTCCCTTTGTCCTGAGTGGCTGCTGTGGACATAGTCACTATTTGGTTATCGGGCTGGTGGTACTCTCTCTCGGGGAAACTTAGTGGCTCCACCCCTCGACTCTATGTATGTCTAGAGACTTCGGGCCTGGAAGTTGGAGACCTTCCTTCGTTTCACAAAATCTGCACCACATCAGGTGGCTCCTGTCACTAGAAGCAGAAAACAGCTCTTCCTTTTTCTGTGTCTGTGGGCGGGAACTGGCTGCCCTTTCAGTTCCCGTTTCCCGTCTAGGACGTTCTAATTTTGGACAGAACAAACAGCACTTGCAACACCCAACCCATCAGGAAATCCTGTTGTCTCTGCCTTTGGAAGACCCAGAACCCCATGGATTGTTACATGTCCCTGCTACTCACCATCGTAGCTGGAAACACCGTCCTTTGTCACTGGATTCACAGGCGCACCCTCCAGGTCCCCTGCTTCTCCGCAGCCTGGCTCCTTCTGGCTATTCTCAACCCAGCGGCGAGAGGGTCGCTGCGCGAGTCAAACTCGGGTGCTCGCTTCGGCAGCACATCTGCTAAAACTGGAACACACAGAGAAGAGGAACCCGGCCCCTGCATAAGCATGACATGGAAATTCATGTGACATTCCATACGCTTATGAATATACTAAAAGCCACTGAATTGTAGGCACTGAAAATAATAAATTGTATGGCATGTGAATGATATCTCAATTCAGCTACTGTAAACTAAATAAACAAAAGCAAATCATGCCCACCCTATGCTCAAAGCCCTGCAATGGTTGTTTATTCCATTCAAAGTAAAATCTATGTTTTTTAAAAAAGTCATAAAGCTTCTTGTGATCTCAAACCCCCACCCCCATCATTTACAATCTGATTCTTTCTCTAGTTATGTTTCCCCTCACTTCAGGGGGAGGCCAATTTGCACTGTTC
The DNA here is from genome assembly GCF_002776525.5 of Piliocolobus tephrosceles. Classification (NCBI taxonomy): domain Eukaryota; kingdom Metazoa; phylum Chordata; class Mammalia; order Primates; family Cercopithecidae; genus Piliocolobus; species Piliocolobus tephrosceles. The sequence continues at coordinate 126,883,716 of NC_045442.1, read as the reverse complement.
CAGGAATGTGCCAGGTACCTCGCCCCCTAGAACAAGGAGTTCTCCCCTTGTCAAGAACCCCTGCAAAGACAGGGTGGACTCGTGGCCCCAAAATGTAGTTCAATGTTGAGAGCCATGATGATACACACACACACACACACATACACACCCCAAGACAGTATAACAAGGTGTATTTACATAATGGCAGAACAGGGCGAACCTCTTAAGCAGGTCTCAAACGGCGCAGAAAGAGCAAGGACAGGTGCATAGCTGGGGGTTTTACTGTGGTGAGCAGGTGGGTGGGGTTGGGTAAAGGTGCCCAGAAGGCGGGCTTGCGTGATCTGAATCTCCTGCCAGTGTCAAAGTGGGAGCCCTTGGGCTTTCTTCTCGGCTTGTCCAGACGTGGGACAAGCTGACGAGAGGCCCAGGACCAACATTTGGCCTCTGAGGCTTAAATGTTTTCAAGCAGCAAAAAATGAAGTCAGCCACTTTATCACACAACTATTTGCTAAAACCTCGAGAGCGCGGTAAGACCTATCCTGAATACACCTTGCAAAATCCTCCTTCACACCTCATCGGTTTCTCCCCAGTCTGTGTTCTTGGCTCTGTGCTGTCTTTTTCACACATCGCTGGCCACCTTCTAATGTGTCCTGTCGTTTTCCTAAAATATTCAGAACTTGTTATCAGGGTTCCCCTGGGTCCTCTCCTGACCTGCTAAATATGAACTGCTTGAGGGCAGGGGTCTTTGATCCAAATGCAGATGAATTCCGATTGCCTGCACCAGACCCGGCACCAAGCAGATGCTCCATAGGTACACATTGAATGAGTGGATTCAGATGCTTAAGAAGCACTCAGCATCCACTCAATAACCTGGTTCTATAGGTTGGTGCAAAAGTAACTGCATTTTTTTTTTTTTTTTGCCATTAATTTTTAGTGGCAAAACCGCAACAACTTTTGCACCAACCAATCGTTGCCAAATCCTCTTTGGTGGCTCACTTCCTCAGTAATTTTTGAACCTGAATCTTAGCCCTTGGGGCTATCAGAATTTTACTAGTGGTTAAAGTATTAGAGCAATATCATGCTTATGAGAAGCAAATTAGACATTTATACCAGAAATTTTAATTATCTCTGACAGCTTTAATAACTATCATAATTCTAGTTAATTCTAACTAGAGTTACTGTAGTTATTGAAAAATTAGTTTGATTTTGAATGTTTACTCAAAAGTGAGCCATTAAGTTGTAATTGTAAAAATCGATTCAATTTTTAAGTGAGATATGATGACTGGGGCAGTGTTCTAAAAGGCCGTGAGGTAAGGGAGGGAGTTGAATTCTACTCTGTTTTCACCACTAATTAACTATGAATTATTTCATCCACTACATTGAACAATCTGTCACTATAATAGGGCTAATACGAAATAAAACATGAATGCTAAAAGAGTATATTTATTTTATCATATGCAGTGTTAGGGTAACAGACAATAAAAGTACCAAGTTGTCCTTTACTTGGTTTTAAAGCAGAGGTTATAAAGGAACCAAAAATATGTATAGAACACGTAATGAAAGTCTTTCACTTTGACGCATTTAGGACACTTTCTCTCAGGATTTGTATCTTGCACTGGAATAATAGTGGTGACCGGGTGTGTCTTTAACCTTACTTTCTGCTGTCATGGCTTCTCTATGAGGATTTTCGGGGGACTTGCCATTACAATTGTCTTTTAGCAATAGAATTTAACAAGAAAATTCCAGGGGCAACACTCTAGATGAAGGTCAGTACAATCCCTATACCTGCAACCTCTTCTCAGAATTTTCCTGCACTTCCTGGCATTAACCGCAACCAGGAATCATGATGGAGATTCAGCCTCCTAGGTAGCCATTTTTGCAGGAAGCTGCATGTTTTCCTGTATCCCTGAACCTCAGTTCCAGAGGGGGTCTCCTGTCCTCCCTGGTGCTCAGTGTCACCTTCCACAACCATCTCCAATGCTTCTACTGCGCCTTTGAGGTTATGACATCTGATTTTACAGATTTTCAGAGTTTCTACTTTTTCTGTCATTAAATAAGCTCCAGCTAATTTCTTCTATTCTTCAAAAACTCATTTCCCTAATGATTTAGATTCACCGTCTCAACACTTCATTTCGTTCTTAGAGACTTCAGTGCTCTTGCCATGGCTCTCTGAAATGTTGCACTCTCTCTTCCTTTATGTGCTCACAGTCATGACTTTCTCCACGATTTCTGAGCCACCAACATACAGAAATTACCTGAATTTGAATTTGCTAACACTCTGTCGCCGTGCAGTGGCCAGATCTCAGCTCACTGCAAGCTCCGCCTCCAGGGTTCACCCGCCTCAGCCTCCCAAAGTGCTGGGATTACAGGCGTGAGCCACCGCTCCCAGCCCCACTAACACTCTTATATGAAAAATCCAGTCGTCCCATTCTTCAATCACAATAATCTCTTACTGCTTTGCTTCCTTTGCTTAAGCGCCGCATTAAAAAAAAAAAAAAAAGGCAGCCTCATACACACCCTTCATTTTCTCTTTATCAATTACTTCTATCTTTGTTTCTTGACTTGTCTGGTTTATATTGCCTGGTTCATGAATAAATCTGTCCCCTTGGAAATATTCTCACTTCCGTTCCCTCCTTTTCCTCCTAGAAACACTTTAAAGATGATTCAGAAATCTGTCTTCGTTGTGCTTATAATGACCAATACTGCATAACATCATTAAATTTGGCAGCTAAGTGTCACCGTATATTCATAAATTTCAAAACAAAATGATCACTCAATGTTATATTGTAGTCAGCTAACCCTTGCAGGCTTTCTGTGCTATTTCATAATACGTCTTTTTCCAAATTTTCTACTTTTCTTCCCTTACATTATGATTCGTTAATGACTGCCATGAGGTCATGAGGTGGGAGCTGTGTTTTTCTTCAGTCACCAAATCTGCAAGTCTTCCTGTACCTGCACCTATTTTCACTTTTATTTTTTAATTGTACAAGTATACAAATGCTAACAAATGTGGATTCACCTTCTGTGATGAATTAAAAATGTTCAGTAGGTAATTATTACATCCTTCACTTTCTAGGATTTGGGTCATAGCAGTAAAAATGATCGATTAGATTCTTTCACATTGAAATTTTATTCTAGTGGATGAATAAACAGGTAATTACAACTAAGATATTAGACATCTACTTTCTTAGCAGATTTTCAGTACACAATATAATGCTACTAACTTATTACCTGTTTAATGGTTTACATTCACTTTCTAGACATTCATCTGAGATAACCACTTCTTTTCACCTTTACCCTTGGTCTCCCTAACTCACCATCCCCTAGTTTTCTTGTCTTTTTAGTCTCCATTGGTCTGGGAGAATTTCTTCAGATGTATTTGTGTGTCATGACCTTGATGCTCTTGAATAGTACTGGTCAGTTATTTTGTAGATGGTCCCTCAATTTCAATGTGTCTGATGGTTTTTCGTGATTAGATTGAGGTGATGAGTGTTTGGCAAAAATACTCAGTCTCCGGCAGTTCTTCATAGAAGTGTAAAAACGGACCAGTACACCCACCACTGTGATGCTCCTCAGTTCTCGAGGTCCTGGGTCTGCCTGATTTCTTCTCTCCATTTCTTCTTTAGAATCTTCACATAACAAAAAATGTATATGTTTCAAGATTTTTTGTTACACTTAGAAAGATAAAGTATGTCTACTCTAATTTTTTCCTGTAAGCAAAATTCTAGAAGAAGCAGAAGCCTGTTTTCTAACTTTTAAAAAGTTTTTTTTTGTATTTTTATTGAGATTGTGTTAAGTTTATAACTTAACTTTTCATAGAATTAACAGGCATATAAGGTTGAGTCTTTCTCTTTGAGAATAAGAAGTGTTTTCCTGTTCGTTCAAATCTACGTTTGTGTTTTTCATGGATGGTTTTAAATTTTCTTCCTGTTACTTTTGCACATTTAAAACAGTTTTACTAGCAAATTCATTAAGTTTATTTTCAAGGGAGAACCATCGTTATGGAAATTGTAAATTGTATACTCTCTACCGTTGTATCTTTTAAACTTATTTTTTGTGATATGAAAGCTATTATTTATAATACTTACTAAATTCTTTCATTGTTTGAGTTGGTTTTATCGTTGCTTATACAGAATTTTGCAGTTATACTATCATTTTATCTGCATATATAGAATGTTTTGCTTGTTGTTTGTATCAATTATTATGCCTCTGATTAATTTATCTTGCCTAATTTCATTGACTAATACCTCCAGTATGCTGTTAAACAGTAATGCAGATATGGTTTTTCAGGAATAGAATCTAGCTGATACATGAGGAATTAGAATACTGCCCCTGTGAAATCACCTGGCCCTGGTGAGGTTTTAGTCTTTTGTTGTTGTTTTTGTTTGCTTCTTGTTGTTGTTGTTTTGCTTGCTTTGGTTTTGTATAGTTCCTGGAATATGTTCTTCTCCACAGAAATTAATCTGCTTACACTTTCTGTGTTTAATGGGACCAATTTGGGGACGCAGGTAAATCATTCACCAAATTGCTTCTTTTGTAACTTGTCTGCTTCTGACCTTGCTGGGATCACCTGTAGACTGCCATATGATGGTCCTGGTGACCAATGTTACATGGAGAGTGAGTCATATTTTAGTGAGATGACTACTAATGTAATGTGCTTCTGTGTGCCTACTTCTAATTGCCCTGACTCTGGGGCTGTGCTTCCTAAACAAAATCTTTGCTTTTCAAGTTACTTCATTATTAACTCAAGCAGTATTACTAAAAATGGGGAAAAAAATTCTTTTACACACATTGCTTACTTTTATTTTGGAAAGCTGTCTCAATAAAATTATTTTACTTAATTCCTTTTTATCTTCTTCTTCTTCTTTTTTTTTTGGGGGGGGGGGATGGAGTCTCTCTCTGTCGCCCAGGCTGGAGTGCAGTGGCACGACCTCGGCTACTGCAAGCTCTGCCTCCCGGGTTCACGCCATTCTCCTGCCTTAGCCTCCCAAGTAGCTGGGACTACAGGCGCCCGCCGCCACCCCCAGCTAATTTTTTGCATTTCTAGTAGAGACAGGGTTTCACCGTGTTAGCCAGGATGGTCTCGATCTCCTGACCTCGTGATCTGCCCGCCTCGACCTCACAAAGTGCTGGGATTACAGGCGTGAGCCACCGCACCCGGCTTTCCTTTTTTATCTTCTAAGTGCTTCAATGGTTCATAACATTTTGCTAACCTTTAAGATAATTTTTTCTTCTCTTATGCATGAATCCATTTTTCCTGATTTGGATAATATGATGCAATATTTCACAGCCTTCCAATAGCCTTCACTCTGATTATGTCATCAATATAATGATTCACAAGAATGTCCAGAGAGACCCTATATTTCCCAACACATGTCTCCATGAGATAGGAGCAATGACTCTTGACATAGCCTTGTAATATGTATACATTTTTTTAAGTCTTTGCTGAATAAAAGCAAATTGAGTCTGAAATTCCTTATCAAAATGGAAAAATTCAAAAAATAAGGCAGACTAGAGGAGTCTTTTTGTGCTGTTTATAATCCCAGGGCATTAAACATTTATTTCTGAACCTGGGGATAATATTTCTTGAGATTTTTGCACTGACTCCTTTGACAACTAATGATTGGCTATACCTGCCTATGATTTGCTACATTGTCTGAGTAGCCAAATTAGGAAATTACGTGATGATGCGGTGTTATAATTCTCTTCTTCCTCTTCCAAATATTTTATGTTTTGAGGATTATTTTTTCCATCTTTTAGCCTGATTCTACACTTGAGGTTTCAACTATGAATTCTAGGAAGGATCATCTCTGATTTAAATAGTTCTCATTGCTGGTACAGTTATATTTATTATCAGAATTTTAGTTTTCTATTTTCAAACACTATGAACAATTCTGCACTTTCCAGACAATTTGTCACTTATGGTCCAGTACAGTTAATGCTAATTTTATGTTGATATTTTGTCTTTTAATGTATCTTTAAGATTGTAAGTCAGATACAATCTACTCCTATCATTATGTTGAAAATGGAGAAAATCAATTTTCACATGAGATCACCACTACTCATTTAGTGGTGAGCAGCACAGTGTTTTGAGCATGAACTGAAACTGAATCCTATCCTTACTGACTACATTCATGAATACTTGGACATATTGTACATCTCTTCTGGATCTTACTAGCTACCTCTATAAAATTTTATTAATAATTTTAAATTAAAAAGAACTGTGTCTATACCATAATTAGTCTGTATCTATCAGTTAACTCTCTATATATGCATATATAATACATATATATACACACATTGTGAGAGAGACATATACTCACAGGTATATGGTTTTATGTCTCCCTCTCTCTCTCACACACACACACACACACATAATTACATTATGGATACATACATATACCCATAATTAGTCTTGATCTATCAATCAACTAAATATTAGTAAAATATTAGTAAATTATTAGTAAATATTAAAAATTTTTTAAAATATTAGTAAAATTTTATAGAGATGGCTAATAAGATTCAGAAAAGATATATAATATGTATATATACACAATGTGTATATATATCATATGTATCTATCTATAATCTAGAGTCTTCAAAATGGTCATTTTCCTGCATTTTATAATGAAAGCTGGATCCCAACTCCTCCAGATAGACAAGTATATACTGAGAAGGTTAAGAGTCTAAAATGAATGTGTAAGAGTATATTCTAAAGGTACTGGGCTAAAGAAATGCAACATAATGTTGGATTGGTTCAAATTTATTCATATCAGTGCATTTATCACAAGATTCAGGACTTAACTGTAACAGCAGTTAGCTTTAATAACATCCTAGGTTTGTTATTGAAGTTCGGATTCGGAGGTAGGCCATAGTCAACAAGCCCTCTCATAATCAAGTCAAAAGAGGCATATTTGAAAGTGAATTACGTCTCCTCCTGCAAGAACATCCTGCAAGAAGGGTTGCCGTCCTCTGTAACCTGCAGATGAAGTTGCAAGAGGTTGCATGGGACCTGGATCTGAGGGAAATAACCCAATCTTGTTGAAAAGGCCAGGTAGGGCTCCTCTTCCATCAGAAGCAAGGTGGATACAGTAACGATGATAAGTGGAAGGGTCTGTGGTGACAGGAAATTGATAATCAGGTCCCAAGAATGAAATAACTGGGAGCTTCGTTAAGATATATAAGCAGGACCATTTTGAGTCTAATGGGCAGAAAGCTAACTCAGTTATTATCACTGTGGGAATTTTCAGACTAGCACCCACTTGACAGACCTGGCACCTTGATTGAAGGCATTTACATGTCTCTTTGACAAAGATCCCTGCAAAACAGCCACAGGCATGTATTATGACTCTTCCTCTAAGCCTTCCCGGTGGGACTGGCTGTCATGCACCAAAGTGTCAGTGTGTGATGCATAGAGAAAATGCCATGACTTTTCAATGAATATTAAATACTAGCTCTGAACTGATGTTAATACTCAAAGTCAAAACCAAACAAGACACAGTAGTCACCGGTCAGAGCAGGGGCTCACAGAGGCCAGATGAGAGGTAGAGACTTGGTCCAGCATGTTTCACAGTGAGAGTGCAAACCCAAATCAGGAGACTTTGAAACCTGCAGAATCTTCATCTTGGTTTCCGAATCAGTGGAGCAAGTCGTATTGGGTAGAAAAAGCCGGAAATAAGCCACTGAATGGATGCAGCCTATGTGAATAGCAAGTCAAAACTGGAACTGTGTCTTAATAGAATTGCAGAATTAGTGCCACCACCCCATACTGGAAAGCTGCAACATTTGTAGTTTTCATAGCATCCATATTTAAATGATTTGTTTGCTGGGTGCTGATCTTGGAGACTGAATGTAAATTTTTGTAAATATAAACAGGTGGGGAAGTCCATTGCAGCCAAGGTTCAGGATGTGGTATGTTTACTAGATAAATACCAAGTATATGGCTATTGACCTAGTAAATACTTTAATTCCCATCAGCAAAGGTATTCAAAAGCAGTTCACATTTACATTGCACTGACAGAGATGCATTTCATTGTCTCACCTTAGAAGTTTGTCAGTTCTCTTGTTCTGTGTTATAATATTGTTTGGGAGGACATTGTTTGCCTTACTACATAGGTGATTGCACCAATCCATTGAGTTCATGGTAGCTATACTAACTGAATCTATTGAACAGGAAGTAGCAAGTGCCCTGCATATTTTTAAGGCACTTGCATGCTCAAGGACAAAAGACCAAACTCAAGGAAATTCAGAAACCTGCAATACTGGTGAATTGTCTAGTGTCCACAGTTCTTGGGTATGACAATAATTTATCTTTAAAACTAGACACCTATTGCTTCAATTTGTACAGTTCATGAAGAAAGAAAAAGGAGCTATGCTTATGGGGAATCTGGATTTTGGAGGCAACACAAACTGCATTTGATTCTGTGTACCAATCCATTAACCAGTTTACTAATAGTACCGACAGTTTTAAGAGAGGCATGGAATGATAAAAGTCTTCTCTTAGAAATGACTCTAAGGTCTAGTGTAAGCTACTTTTCATTTGACATGTCCATGACAGACACAGATGTTATGTGGTTTTCTAAGAAGTTCTCATAACCCCAGGATTTTTGTGTAAGACCACGCACTCTGCTACCAGCAAGTACTCTTTGGGGTTGCTTCTGGCAATTCTAATGAAGACTGAACACCTGGCCATGTCACCTGAAGTGACTTTGATCCTAGAACCAATATCATGAAGTAAGCATCATCTTATGCAATGATAAGGTTGCATGTGCACCACAGAATTCCAAGTTTCAATGGAAATCATATGTATAATGCAATCTGAGAACAGACATTAAAGACACAAGTACACCTCATAGCCTGGTGCCTGAGTGCTCTCATGATACCTGTGCCTTCCCCTTTACTGCCTCTTGCTCCCTCAACCATTACACCGATTCAACAACCCAAAGTTAAATGAGAACTAAAATAGTTAAATACGTAGGAATTTCACTGCCACTTTTGTCCAGTTGCAATCTTTGGCATCACAGGGAGTTTCCAGTGATCAGTTAACAGAAGAGGAAAAGCCCTGCTGTAGAGATGGCTCTACATGTTATGCTGATACTAGCAGAAAGTGAATGTCAAATACAACTTCAGTTAAAAGTGGCACTCAAACTGGTAGTGAAAGGAAAGCCTCTCGGTGAGTGCAACTTCAGATTGTATATCTGGTTGTGTATTTTGTGTATAAAGTTAAATGACTTGAATTAATCTACAGTGACCCCTAGACCATGATTAATGGGGTAGTCATGTTACTACACTCTTAGCAAGGATAAGAAAACTAGCAACAAGAAGATTTTTGGAAGAGGTAGCTTGGTTGGCCCTTTGGAAGTGGGAGAAGGATGGAAAGAAATTTGTGTTTCATGCAAATGCTTAACAGAAGGGATTTTCTGCAGAGGAGCTCTCAGTAATCAGGTGGAAAAGGTAACACAGAATGTACCTGTCAATCAAAGCTACCCACAATTACATAATGGTTCATGAACAAAGCGATCATGGTAGCTGGATTAGAAGCTTTGTGTAGGGTCAACAAAATAGAATGCTACCACCAAGGATGTTGGGTTATTGCCCCTGCTCAGGGCTCAGTTTTCAAAGGAGAGATGGTTACTAATTATCCTGTATAACACTATTCCATGAAGAACCAGCCATCTACCTGTTGGCAAGTTGATTACAGCAGACTCTTTTAATTATGAAAAGAGAAGTCCTTGGTTTTACATATGTTAATAGAGATTTTCCTTCATTTTCTGCAACACTTCTACCAGAATTACTATTCATCAACTTTCAAAAAGTCTTGTTAATTACTACTAACAAATACCTCATTTTATAGCAATAGAAAGTACAATAAGGGACTTACACACATGAAATTTACTGGTATTGCCAGGTATCTTGTCGCTGTGGAACAGCTGGCTTGATGGAATAATACAAAGACCTACTGAAGGCTGCATTGTAGTGCCAGCTAGGAGACAACATTTGTTGCTTTTGGGTTGTTGTCTTAAGGAAGACTGTTTGAATCTCTAACCCACAAGCAATATATTGTGCTAGTGACATCACAGTAAGAACTGGGAAACACAAGACAGAGGTAGGATCAGCCCCTCTCATTTTCACCTTAATAGACCACAGAGAAATGTTTTCCTTCCTATTCCTAGAAGCTTGAGCTAATAGAGTTTGAAGGTCATAGTGACCTAGAGCACAAGGCTTTCCCTAGAGAATATCTCCATGGTTTCATCAAGTTGTGTAGAGGGCAGCCCACATGGGCCGTCTGGGCTCCTCATACTGTTGAAGAAACAAACAGTAAATGTATATGTACAAAATGTTTTTTGTGGGTGTATAATATAGATATATGCAAATGTAAAAACAGATGCAAATTATGTATTTTACATATATATAGTATAAGTATGCCTTAGAAGAAGAAAAAAGAAATGTGTCCATATGAAGCCATTTGATTAAATAAATTTTAAGAACAAAAGACATGAAATTTGACCACACGTAACCTGTATCCCAATGGATTCTACAGTTTGATGTGGCTCTGAACAACTTACCTAATCACTTTTTAACTTGGTTTCCTAGACTCAAAATGGGCCAACAATCATAGATATCTCATACACATATTAAAAAGACTAAAGGGCATAATTTATATAAAGTCATAATTCATGTGAAGTGCTCAGCACCTCTTTCCAAGGAAATACTCAATAAAAATGATTTATTATGCTCATATATTTATAGAGATATATTTATGCACATGTATGCATATACATATCAAACATAGATGATAGATTAGACAGAGTGACCATTTATCATATATTTTTGAATATTTTATTTCTAGGAAAATCACAGTGAAATTGTAAACTGTAATGCTTTTTGACGTAAAATTTACAGTTTAAAAAATGACAGTCATGAAAGCAACAAATTGTTTTGTACATATGTAATTTATTGTTTGAACAATGTCAAGAGAAACAACCAAATACATTAATGTTTAAGGGATTAAAATTTTAAACCTTTAATATATGCTTAACTATTTTATATTCCTTGTATTATCCCCAGAATGATGTTTTATTCTGCTCTCTGGATTCTTGTGAAGTATTACTAATGATGTTAAAAGTATCATTCCTAAATGGTTCCCTAGGTTATACATTTTGTCAGCCCTCAGCTTTCAACCACATTTTCTCGTAGGCTTACAATTTATAGTACAGAATTTGCTAGGAATGCGTCTGGGACCATTTTTCTTAGTACTTAGATGACTTGTTTTAAAATTTAGGTTGAAATCGGTACAGATTTTGTTTTAGTAAATCACTCGCCTTAAATGTCATTACTAGGATGACAACTCTCTCAGCCCAGCCTCTAACTCACAGACTGCCTTGATATGGGGATTATAGGGCTATAATTAATCCTGAGGCAAATTGAAATACCCATGATCATTTCGTGGGATGTTTTTTAGCTGTATAATTCCTCCCACACTGGCGCTCAATCTGTGCATTTTCCAAATATGCTTGCCAGAGAAGAAACGCTGCTGAAAACAAGCTCGAAATAGACAAGGGAAAGGGAAAGCAAGAGAATTTAAAAGTTTAATGAGATCCAAAATAAGTTAATGGGGTTAGGGAATTTTTTTGCCAGTTTTTAGCCAATTGCAATTAATCAACTTGGCTATTAATAAGACTGAGAAGAAAAAAATGTATTTGGCTCCTTTAGGGCACATAAATACAGAAAGAATTTTTCCAGGAGTTAAAGACCATTAAAACGGAAAGAAAACTTAGATATTAAATGGTATAAAATATTTATTGGGTAGGTGTAAATACTAAAAATTAAATATATGAAGATATTTTTTAAAATTCTTTTCAAGTTATTAGTAAAATAAGGAATAAACTCTGGTTGTTTTCTTTCCAGTAGGCCACATATATATATTCTGTCCTGGTTTTGCCATAGCTTAATATTTGTAATGCTGATTTCAAGATACAGGATTAAATTAACTTCAAAAAGTGGTAGCGGAGATGAAAAGCCTCATTTGTGGTGTAATGCCTACTAATAAATGTAAAAGGAATGATGGAAGCAGTAAAATCACCATTTAGCAAGCACAATAGTAATAATTGATTTAGGCCAAAGTCATCAGCAAATATTAAAGCCTTTTGGTACAAAGTCTGATGGGAACAGGATATTTGAACAGCCTCAAAGTATTTCTCCAAAGATTGTTAATTCATGACACAGAAAAAAGGTGAGTTTACGGTGTAGAAATCTGACAGATACCATCTGTCCTAATCCACTTTGTGCTGCTATAACAGAAGACCATAATCTGGGTAATTTACAAAGAAGTTTGTTGGGTTCATGGTCTTAAAGGCCGAGGAGTCCAAGAGCATGACCTTGGCATCGGTCAGGGTGTTCCTATGGCAGAAGGGGGAAGGGCAAGGGAGTACGCAACACAGAAAGTAAAGGGAGGGCAAATTTATAACTTCACCAGAAGCCCACGCCCACAATAACAGTATTAATCCGTTCATGACGGTAGAGCTCTCATGACCTAATCACCTCTTAAAGGTCCCACCTCTTCCACAGCTGCTTCGGAGACTAAGGTTTCAACACATGAGCTTTGGGAATACATCCAAACCATCAAGCCATAGCACGACAATAGCCCAGCGATTAAAGTTAATATTCCAAGAATGTCTCCTGATGTGGTGGGCTGAGAGCGCATAACTCACATAGTATTTCTGCCAACAATAAAGCAACGAAAACCTCAGTCTAGTCATAAGGAAGCAATCAGAAATCCACAAATGAAGGGACAGTTTGAAACTACAACTGAGGTGTACTGCTGAAAAAACATACATGTCATAAAAGACGAAGTTAAGATTGAGGAGGTATTCCAGAAAATGGTTAAGGAGGCATGGTAGGTTAAAAAAAATAGTGATATTAGATTGCACCTTCAGTTGAAACTTTAATAGGATATTTAGTGAAATATGAATATGGAGTTTATAATATGGAATACTATTAGATCATATACATTTTCTTTTTAATATTTACAATGTGGCTGAAAATTAATTGATTGACTATACAAAAAGAAGAAAAAGGAATTTCTCTTGATAACTGAAAATTGGACTTTGTACTGTGAGCACTACTTATCTAGAAAATAGTATCACAACACTCTTAGGATTAATGAGCACAAGTCCATTAGTTCAATGTTTTGAACAAAGTAACTTTAGAAAACTAATTTAGGGAAGACCTATTTTATATATGAATGTTATACAAAATAGAATGACACAATACTGAAGAGAACTTGCATTTATGATACATTTTCTGAATCTGGTACTTATATTGTAGATGGTTATGATGATGGTCTTGTTATTAGGAGACTGATAATGAAGTCTACACAGTTGGAGGAATTTACTGTCTGCCGCTTACTTTCTAATGAGTTGGCAATAATGAAACAACGAGAATGATACCACACAAGAGATTAAGGAGGAGGAAGGGGAAGAAAAGAAAATTAAACACAATATTCTGAGAGGAAGAGAAATAAACAATACATCTAAATGAAGGATACACAGTGGTTCATTGTAGCATTTTTGTAACTAGTCTGTACTTTTGAAATTTCTTTGATAAAAAGTATACAGTTTATTTTCATCGTTATAATGAGTATTCAACTAAAAATGTCTACTGACATTACTATACATAAATATTATACAGATGGCTTCTGCTCTCTACCTACCACACCGCACTTGCCACTCACTCCCTGGAAGAAGCTAGTGCTAGAAATAGAAAAGGAGATGCTGCCATTATAAAATCCTCACTGTGCTGGGAGTTGGAATGTGACATACTTGTTATAAATCCTATAAAGTTGGAATGATCATATTGTTGGCCAATTTAACCTAAATCTCATTAACTATCTAAGTCACTTGAGATAGAGTCAAATCTGTTTATAATGATTAAATTTTTTAAATGCCAGAAAAATCAAAAGAAAGAAGACAAAGGGAATGGGTAAAAAAACCAAAGAGGAAATAATAAAGTTCAAGTGTGTTTCTAGTGACATCAAACTGCTTTCAATCTTGCCAATATGTTGTTCAAATTAGCCATAATCTTCCCAGGACTAACTACCTTTTTCAATTCATATGAAAAATACCCAACCTGCTTTTTATTCCTTCAGAGACAGTAATATTTGTTTCATTTTTTTATCTTCTATTTATTTTTTATTTTTAGAGAGAATCTCGGAGTGCATGCAGTTGCATGAACACAGCTCACTGCAACCTCCAGCCCCTGGGCTTCAATAATCCTCCCACTGCAGGCTCTGGAGTAGCTGAGACTGCAAGTGCATGATGCCACAATTGGCTAATTTTTTAAAAAATTTATTTATTTATTATTTATTTTTTTAGATATGGGCTTTCACTGTTTTCCAGCCTCATCTTAAACTCCTGGCTTTAAGCCATCCTCCCGCCTCAGCCTCCCAAAGAACTGGGATTACGGGCATGGGCCACCATGGCTGGCCAGACAGAGCAATCTTAATTTTAAAGAAACAAAATAATTTATTTATTCATTCAGCCAATTTTTATTGAGTATCCACTCTGCACCTGGTACGATGCTACATGTCAAATGTGTGTGTGAGCAGTGCTTTAATCAAAACCCCAGCGCACTGGCAGACATGAAGTTTGAATATGCAAGAATTAGACAAGATTACAAATTGGGGTGGAGTCAATCAGATTGAGTAGAGAAAGTGGGATACAATCCTACAGAAGGAGTTTTATGTAGGCAAGAAAACAATAACAGGCCTCCATATTTGGAAGACAGGGAGGTGGGGGTAACGGACTCAAGTGATTCTGGAAAAGTAGGTCCCACTCCCAAAGACTCCAGCCACACTACCAGAGCATTACTAACTACATTAAGCATAGAATTATATCCTAAATACAGTAAGTATCTGTTAAAAGTTCTGGGGTAGCCTAACGAGATGAGTGACTATGAGTATATTTAGAAAGCTGCACAATGCTACGTGAAAAAGGAGTGAGAGACGCTCTATGGAAACAAGAAGGAGGTTGCTAGGGTACAGAGACAAAGGTGACATGGAATGGAGAGACTGACAAGGAAAGTTAACTGACAAGAAATGTATTTTGGAGGTAAAATAAAGAGAACTCAGTAAGGTGGAAGGCAGAAAGGACGACGATGTAAATGGCTTCCCAAGAAGGGGTTGACAAGGCATTGCATGTCTAGCAATACCTCTGTTCTCTCCTCTTTTGACAGATTTGGTGAGCAGAAAATTCCAAGATGAAAAATATTTTCTCGCTGGCCATGGTGGCTCATGTCTGTAATCCCAACACTTCGGGAGGTTGAGACAGGAAGACTGCTTGAGCCCAGAAGTTAAAGACCACCCTGGGCAATGTAGTGAGACCCCATCTCCACAAAAAATAAAAATAAAGATAGCCAGGTATGGTGGTGCATGCCTGCAGTCCCAGTTACTCAGGCAGTCTCAGTTACTCAGGAGGTTGAGCCTGGAGGATTGCTTGAACCCAGGAAGCTGAAACTGCAATACGCCATGCTTGCACTAAGGCACTCCAGCCTGAGAAACAGAACAAGACCCCATCTCGAAAGAAAAAAATATATATTTTTTCTCATAACTTGAAGGACATATTCCATTGTATTCTGGCTACCAGTGTTTTTGAAGTATAAGGAATATGAATTAATACTTAATTTCTAATTTAATTTCTCTTCCAATTGAAGTGGAGGTGAAGTATGAATTCATTTTTTATTTTTATTTCTTTGAAGGAAACTGCATTTTATTTCTGTAAGCTATTAGAGTCTTATTCATCCTCAGTATTTTCAGATTTCAGAAAATGTGCTTTTATTGAGATCATTGCATTCATTTTGCTGGGTTCTGGACGCACAATTTTATTATGGCATTTTTAGGTTATTCCATTCTAGCAATTTTATTATACTGTGTTCTTGATTAATTTATCTCCTTAATTACACAAACACATAAGTAGAGTTTTGGATATAATAGATCAAAACTCTTATTTTATTATATTCATGCATTTTCAGCATTTTCGTTTCTTTTTATTTTTATACTAATTCATACAGTTTTTCCTAACTTTATCTTCTCACCCTTGTAATGAGTCACCAATTCTGCTATCTTTATTTGAAACTCCCACAGCATCTTTTCTGTGCTATGATTTTTTTCCTACTCTTGCTATCTTGTTTTTATTTGGTAAATGCAAAATCTCCTCTTAATCTTCTGGGCTTATCAATTATAGATTCGTTTACTCTTATGGTTCTCATGCAGCCCTGGATTTTATCTTTAAATTTTCTAGCTTCATTTCCAGTCCTGAAATCTGTCTGGTACCTTGAACCAAGGAGGCTGTGGTTTTGTCCAGCACTATTTTTCTGCAGCTGTGGCTACAGAAATTGAGTAGACGTGTCCTGGGAAGTCACAACTTTCATCTCTTACTTCTTCCAAAGTCATTTCTCAAGTTCCAAGAACTTGAGAAGTTGTCAAGTTCAATCTCCCTTCTCCTTGCTTTAGGATATTTATTACACCTGTCCATCTACATAGGAGTGTGTGTGTGTGTCAGATAGATAGATAGATAGATAGATAGATAGATAGATAGATAGATAGATAGATAGATAGATACATAGATAGATAGATAGATACATAGATACATAGATACATAGATACATAGATACATAGATATAAAGGTGCTATCTATAGAATCTTCAAATAAGTATTTTTACAATGTATTTATTTTGTAATTGTTCACAACACTACTTCACGTTTCCACCATCACCAGAAGTCTGACATGCTTTTGAAAACAGATGATCCACACTTTTGGCTTGATTTTCTAGTCCTCTTTGCGAAATGACATGGCAAATAAAGTTTAAAAACTCTCCACCAATTTGTGATATCTATTCTTTGAAAGGATGAAAGTCTAGAAGGAATAATGAGTTCTTATTGAATTCAAGCTTGTTCTTTGCCTGGAGTCATCTGCCAGAAAATAAATTAAGGCTGAATTAAGTAGTATTTAAAGGATAAATTGTTATCGAATATCAGTGAGAGGATTGAGCAGGTTAGAAGTCAGTTGATTCTTTTCCATAAAGACTGAAAGTGTTTTCATCTTTTTTGTGTTTTGTGTTATGCTATCAGGGCTATGATTGGAGCACGCGGTGTGTTTAATCCATTGATATGAGCATTTGTCAGATGGAGAACTCAATGTTTTATGTTTAGTGAGAAAATCAGGTTACAAAACGTTTCCCAGAATGGATTTCACTAACATTATTCATCATATTACTCAAGTGTTCCCCTGGAAACGCTAGATATCTGTGTTTCATTTTCTTTTATGACTGGTCTTCCATTTTGTAGCAAAGAACTATTACAAATTGATATTTACTTGTATTTTGAGGATTTATAGAGAAAGTATAATCCCCCAATAAAAGAAGATGAGCCACTTTCAAGGTGTATTTTAGTCTGTTTTCCTAATGTTTGAATTTCAGACAATATTTTAAAGCTTGACGACTTTAAATTTTTTCTTTGTCTTAACAAAAAAATCCATTTTTTTATCATTCAAAGTAAAACAGTTTAGTGTGTATATTTTCTTCTGGACTAATTAGAGCCATAATTACTCAAAATAGTAGGATTGCTAACAGAATTTTTTCTAATAAAATGTTTCAAAATAATAGTCATTTTTATTTTTGTATTATTAAGTGGATATCACAAAAATTTTAAAAGCTGTTCGAGTTGTTTCAGCTGGCAACAAATCTATCATTTCTGATCTCAGTATTTCACCCCTTGTGGGAACTGCATCATTCCTGGCTGTAGTCCTAGGTTCATGTAATTTAAAACTTTATATTAATTTGCTAATCATCTGTTTTTTTTTTAGTATCTCCCAATCATATATTTGACTTCTTTAAACTAAGATATTCCTAGTTTATTTTAATGTGCATTTTTAAGTCCTAGTTTTACTTTTGTTTTTAATATTATTTTGTTTCAGATATATTTTTAATTTCTAGGTCCAAACTAAACATTAGAAACATCTAATCTATTTATTTTCACCCAATTTTTAAAAAGTTATACTCTCTTGAATCACTTCTATTTTCTTCTTTTATTTTTTGGAATCATCAAATTTCAGAATCAGAGGTCATCTCCGTGACCGTAGCGAATCAGGAAATATCATACATGTGACAACACATATGTCAAATCCAAACCTCCAATCTGTTTTTTGGGCACGGCACATTTACTGTGTTATCAGCATATACATTTATCTTATCAGAATGATGCCTAACGAAAATGTCTTGCAGGCTATACAGAGATCAGTATCCTATGGAATGCCATGATGCCATACTATATGCTGCAAAGAGTGAGGTAAAATGTGGTTCAAGGGAAGTGGTACAAGCCCGTGCGTGCATGTCACTTCAGAGTAAATAATTCTACAGTCAAAAACCCAGTCTGTCCACAGGCAAGTCCTGAGCTCACAGCCCAAGAAAACGATCTTACAAGGATTGCATCATCTGTTTTCTAAGAAAAGCTAGTGTCTTACTATTTGTTCGTTTGTTAATCAAAATTTTAATTCACATATTCATTTTTTGTGTAAAAGAACGGATTGTAGGGTGGAGGGTCAAGGTAAGAAAGTAATACAGAAATGTGTATTAAAACTTCTAAAAAATGTTCTAGCAATGGAATATCTCTTTGACCTAAGAAATACAGACAGATCCATTAATCTGTCAAACTCTATGTTGCATGAAAAGAAATAAAAGGATAGCAACCTTCAAGACTGGCTTGTAGGCTGAAAGAAAATGATGACCAGATTAAACCCCACCACTGAGGTTTACATTAACTTCTAGGTACCCTGGCAGGCCATGGCCCAGGGCAAACCTGAGTAAATTCCTACTCTCTGAACCACCTCTCAGGTTTTGTTCATGGAGAAGGCTGCACTTAGCCCCTGATGCCAGTAGAATGGTATACTATTTATTTGACTTGTGTTTTGCCCATGCCCTGATTTGTTATAGTCATTATGATGACCTCTAATGCTAAAACTCTATGATTCTAAAAATAATTTTTAAAATGGAAGGAGGCTGGCATGTTAGCTCTTGCCTGTAATCCCAGCATTTTGGGAGACCGAGATTGCAGGATCGCTTGAGGCCAGGAGTTTAAGACCAGCCTGGGCAATAGAGTGAGACCTCATCTCTATCAATAAAAGAAAATTGCCAGACGTGGTGGTGCATGCCTCTAGTCAGTCCCAGCTTCTCTGAAGGCTGAGGTGGGAGAATCACTTGAACCCAAGGGTTCAAGGCTGCAGTGGCTGCAGTGAGCTTTGATGGCACCACTGCATTCCAGCAGCCTGGGTGACAGAGACCCTGTATCTTAAAAAAAAAAAAAAAAAAAAAAAAAGGATTCAAGAGAGTACTACTTTTAAAGAAATTGATACAAGAAAATGAATTAGATGTTTCTTGGTTAAGTTGGACCTAGAAGTTTAAAACATATCTTAAACTTGCTCTTACCTGCCAACTATTAGAAAAGAATATATATATATATATGAGCTGGAGAGAGATTACCTGTGGTGAAGCATGCTACTAGGGGCTACAGATTTTTTAATCAATATTAGTGGTATCTTAGACAAAAAGTATCTGTTGCCAGGCCTTGTTAATTAATGATTTTTAAATAGCTATTATTCATCATTCATTGTCTCAATAACATTCGGTTTATGTTGATTTATATTAAAATTTGGTCTCTGTGGTTGGAGTCCAAGTAACATAACATACCTCTATGTTTGTAGTGTAACTTGAGTTTTAGAAGAAGGTGGACATTGGCTGTTTCTGTGTGTTTGAACCTAAAATCAGAAGAAAATGTGGGTATGCCTTGGATAGAGATGTTGCCTATGCTGTTTTCCTCCTTATAATGTACATGGTAAGGAAACATGACTCCAGTCTCAATTCCCAGGGAAGTTTCTGTATAGGCTGAGAAAACCAGAACAACCTCTTTAACTCTACCAGGTGTGGTTCATAAACTCAGGCTATGACAGGTGATGCACAGCCATCTCTTGGTGTATCTGATTGGTCCAAGGGTGGACATGTGACCTACATTGGCCTAAACTATCTGAACAAAAAGACTTTCATTCTGTGGTTAGGAGAAGCAGTTTTCTCTCCTCTGAATGTTATAACTCTTTATACTAGAAAAAAATCTTTCCACCTTTTTGGTTTATTCATTTCAGATTTTTGGCACAATTAAAAGTTCCAGCTAATTGTTTTTATAAAATGTTCCATGTTCAGGATCTGTCAATTATTTCTCATAATTAGATTCAAATGTGTGTTTTTTTGGCAGCAGTACTCCATAAGTAATCATGCATACTTCTGTAGAGTTAGGGAGTCACCAATACCACACTCAGGTTTGATAATTTCCTAGAAGGACTCACAGAACTTGCTGGAAGCTGTGATACTCAGAGTTACAGTTTATTACAGCAGAAGTATATGGATTGAAGTCAGCCAAGGGAAGAGGTGCATGGAGCAGAGTCCAGGAGATTCCCGTATGCAGTTCCCAGTGGCCCTCTGCCAGTGGGATTGTGGGCAGTGCTGTCTCCAAGAAATGATGAGAATGATTTACATGGAGTATTGCCAACTGAGGAAGGTCCGAAGCCTTTTGTCTGGAGTGGCTACATACACATCATCGACCAACACCTGCTTGACTCGTCTTTAGAGTCCAACTCCTCCCAACATCAATCTGACACTGCACGGCCCAAAGCAGCACCCAAAATCACACTGTTAGACAATCTGGTGTGGACCAAGACTTCCAGGTACAAAAGACAGTTTTATCAGAAAGGACATTCTAAGGGCTTGGAGATGACCCCTTTGTGGCAAAGGCAAAGGACAGGGCTCTCTTTGGGAAAGGCTGGTTTTTTGCTACTCCCTATGGCCCTTGGCCAAGGCCCTCTTACAACAAAGCAACCATATCTCTTTGAGCATCTACATTTAGTGTAACATTTATGTCAATCGTATCCATCTGAATATGGCTAACTTTTGGAGAAATCAGTATTGGGCAAGAACAGATTTGTAGAAGCAATTAATTCATCCTATAAAGCCATGGCATAAATTTTCATTTTTTTGTGATAGTTTGATAACTCATTGTTCTTCTCTACCTATTGCTATTTGAACTTTACAACAAACTTGTTCATAATTACTTAACGTAGAAATTAGATGATGGTTAGCAAAATCCAGCTTTTCCCCAGGCCAGTCATTTTTTATCGGTATCTTCTCCTGTGAAGGCTTTAATTCTATTTCCCAATACATTTTATTGTCAATATCTGTATTAGACTCTTACCAGCAACACCAGTGCTGTAATATATCACACTATGGTAGTAAATGTAACTTGAAAAGTAAGTCAAAAGCTACTGTCCCATCAGTAGAGTCCCACTCCATCGTTAACAATCACTCCAGTTTCTCATGATATCACATGGCCACAACATCTCCCAGAGGGATGCCACCCAGATTCTAGGCTTCCATTTCACCTTGTCAATTCCAGGATCAGGAGTGCTCTTGACAATATATAGTCTCACCTTTTCAGATATCCAGTATAATTGAGCTAAAAGACAATATCATCTCGTGATCAGAACCTCTCTCAGGAGACATCAATATAGGATTAGATTTGCCTCACTGCCTCACTCAGTTATTCCTCTTTTTCTCCTTTATTATTACATTTACCCAAACATCTGTTTTTGGAAGTATCACTGAATTTGATGACTGTGCTGGTCTGGATTGCCTGCAGTAATTCCAATCTAGCAAGTCCACTCAATTCATGCTCAGTGGTGTACATTAGGGTTATAGAAGTACAGAATTAGTGAGCTATTTCAATCAGGCAATATTGCTATATTCTTTGTCAATCCCAGTTTTCCCAGAAGGGATCAATGCACAGTCCACCCCATCAGTCCCTTAGAATTCTGGTATAAAAGAAAAACATAGTTTCAGTTTCTTGCTACAGGATAATCCATGCTGCCAACATCCAGATCTGCAGCCCTAGTCTCAGGACCACTGCATTAGGTCGAAGAAAAGAAAGTTGAGGTGATGTGGGAAATAATTGTATAGTCATTGCAGCCCTGTTCCCAAGATCACCCACAGAGTTGGAGGGATCTCTCTAGTAGGAACCTTCTCTTCCAAACCCTTCATGTTGAGTGTGAGCACACACTCAAGAAGGCATGTAAGCCAGGCCTGCATCTCCTTCTGACAGTCTCACTCGTGACACCAACTACAGAGTTAAGGAGTTTCCAAGAAGACTCTCACTTCTGACACCAGTTGAAAAATGTGGAGGTCACAAGACCATCTCACATCTTACAAAATTTGTAAATTTGGGGTACTCAAGACCACCCTTGGGGTTGAATAATTTCCTAGGAAGATTCACAGAACTCCCTGAAAGCAGTTACACTCATGTTTATTATGTATTGTAGCCAAGTGATCCAGATTAAAATAAGCCAAGGAGAGAAGCTCATGGGACATATTCCCAGAATATCACCGGTTCTTGTCATTGGGATTGTCCCCACGGAAAGATTTTTAAACTTTACTAACACACTAGGCTCTCTTCCTCAGATGAGAGAAAGTTTGCAGCTGGTACCTGAATTTTCTACTTAAAGCATCTATGAGAAAGAGTAGAGCCAGATGTTTTGTAATAAGTGTCATGAGAGTAGACGGAAAATTGCCCAATACAGTATGCAGACAAACCAAAGAGCACATGTTAAGACATTTAACACTGGTGGTTGTGACATTTCAGGATACAGAGAATATTTACGGAAGATATCATGACATTCAGATGAAGAATTAAGGGCTGTATCCTTAAGTGAGAGGATACTGCTGTGAGGTCGTGAGTCAGTCTCAGCTAGACAGTCTTATAACATTCTTACTAGCTAATAAGGTGAACCACAGATGTTAGTGCCACAGCTGTTGATTTAATTTGTCTTGATGTCTTTAAACCATGTGATGATTGGTGAGTAAGGAGGGAATTCACTTACTCCCAATGAAGTAACAATCATGCACGTATTAATCGGTAGTTTAAGGTTGGAACTGGAGAAGGAGTCAGTGGGGAAGGAATAGATTGAAAACCCTTCCTAGCAAGTATTGACCCAGAAAGTTATAGAGCCTGGAGGGACTCCTACCATGGCACCAGGAGGCCAAGACTCCACCTATACACCTTCATCCAGGTGCCTCAACTTTCAAACCAGCATGACATAGCAATTTATCCAGCATAAGATTATGTCTGCAGGCATCTTGAAAGACTAGATGGATTTCCCTTACTGTGGAAGACCTCAGCAATGAAAGCAAAATATGAAATAGATTTTAGCATAGGGCATTAAGAAGTCTTTCCAGTTTCGTTACTGAATCAAAACAATTTGGACTTGCCTGACACAGACAGATTCAATGTGTCCAGATAAGAAGAGAATAATGGTATCTCAGCACCTATCTACTCAATCATGTCTGACATTCACTTTTGCTTAAGCTCAGTTTTCCATGAAGTGCAATATCCTTTTACCTGATTTAATTTCAGCTCAGATCTTGTTTGTTGTTTTCTTCTAATAATAAAGGTCATGTAAGAGACAGGTAAAGAAAAAAAAAGAGAAAGGATTCATTAGTCAGCTACATTCATAATAATGTACAAAAAAAAAATCCCCACAAGATTGGCTTACAACAATAAGCATATGTTTTCATATTGTGGGTCTTCAGGTAGAGCACTATTTGATCTAGCTCATGCCTGACTGGACAACTCTTGTCTAAACTGCTGGTTCGATGACTGGCTGCAAGCTATGGACCTGATTCATATCTGTTCCATGTATGTTAGTGGTGTATTAGGGCTGAAGGTGGTGTAGCATTCAATTAGGCATTTTCTTCCCATGGCACACCATCAGAGCACAAGAGCCAAGCCATACCGTGCAAACACATGTACATTCTCTCCTTACATCACATCTCCTAATGCTGCATTGGCCAAGGTAAGTTACGTGGTCACTCCCAACAGTGGTCTAGAGAAGTATACTCTGCCCAGAGTGGAAGGTGCCAGGAATGAACATTGGCTGCCCAATAACCAAAATTATCACCAAGGAGAAGTGAGAGTGGAAAAACATTGAATACTCATCTTAACTAGGTCCCAAAGCTGGCCATCAATAACAGAAAAGCAATGTCCTGCTTTGTTCCTTGGAAGAGATAGGAGCATGTTCATCGATAGCTGCTAATAAAATTTTTTTGATAAAAGGCAGTAATTTTATGCCCTTTCAGGTATTGTAAGATCTAAAAGGGGGAAATCCAGGGTTATATCTGTTTTATCAATAGGCATGAGGTCTCTGTGAGTTTCAAGTGGTGGTTTACATTGAGAAATGTATGATTTGATTTTACATTATTAGAAATTAATAGGATTCTATAATTTTAGCAGATGCTTAGCTACCAAAAAAGGGCCTTATGTCATTTAGTGCTGTTGGGTTCATCTTTCCAAACTGTACAACATCTTCAGAGACTAACATAGGTCCTAACATAGATTTCTTCCACTATTCAAATTATATTTATTCCTCATCCTCCTGCCAAATGTCATTGGCATTAGTATTTTTATATTTAAATTATATTTTTAAGAATATGAAAACACTATATACTCATAGTAAAGT
This sequence comes from Piliocolobus tephrosceles, assembly GCF_002776525.5. Lineage (NCBI taxonomy): Eukaryota > Metazoa > Chordata > Mammalia > Primates > Cercopithecidae > Piliocolobus > Piliocolobus tephrosceles. The sequence goes on along the minus strand of NC_045442.1, from coordinate 126,859,135 downwards.
GTTAAAAATGTGGCAAACATAAAGAAAAAATGTTAGGTTATGTAATCAGTGATTTACCACTTGTGTTTTGCTATGTTCATTTCTACTTTTAGTCATATGGACACACACACAAACACACACACACACACACACACACAATTTTTCAAAGCTTCCTGGCTCTCAGTTGGCTATTCAGCCGAAAAATCATTTATTTTTTAAATTCTGGAATATTTTCAAGCATGTTTTTTCTTTCAATATTACTCCTTGCCCACTGTATCTATTATCTCCTTCTGGATCTCCTAAAAGATATATATTGGGTCTTTTTAATTTTTTCGCAAGTTTCTCTAATTTCTTGTTCATTATTTCTGTTTCTTGTGCCAAAACGACCCTTTATGGCACTCATTGAAGTTTGTATTTTTGTAGTGATACTTTAAGATTTCCAGCTGGTACTTTTTCTTTTCTTTTTTTTTAGGAGGAGTCTTGTTCTGTCACCAGGCTGGAGCACAGTGGCACAGTCTCGGCTCCCTGTAACCTCTGGCTCCCAGGTTCAAATAATTCTCGTGCCTCAGCCTCCCCAGTAGCTGGGACTACAGGCACATGCACCATGCCCAACTAATTTTTGTATTTCTAGTAGAGACGGGTTTTCACCATGTTGGCCAGGATTGTCTCTTGACCTCGTGACCCACACACCTCGGCCACGCAGAGTGCTGGGATTACAGGTTTGAGCCACTGTGCCTGGCCTCCAGCTGGTATTTTTGTATATAGTAGTTGTTGTATTCATGGTTACTATTCTTTCCTTTACATCTTTGAGTACTATGACTATCCTTGACTTAAAATCATTTTCACATTTTTTCATTGTTTCCATTCAGATATACATTCTGTACCGCTTTGGACTGTGGGCTTTATTTTATTAAACTCACTAAGATATTTTATAATTTTTATTTTATGACACATATCACAGCAAAGTGTTCCCCTCCCAGTGTGCTCGATTTTATTTAGGGTGATTTTAGAAGGGCCAAACTTTGCCCTCTACAGTGCTGGTCTCTAGTCAGGTCATGCAACAGAGGCTCCTCCTAGCTCCTACTCTGGACAGTTACAACACCACTGGATGTCCCTGGGATCCGGAATTTCCTGATACATTCATAGTTCCCAGTGAGTCACACGTCTTTGCATCCTTGCCCTTCTGCATTCCCTTCCAAAACTGACACAGCCCTAGTATTTGCTTTGGCAACAAGATATTAGCAAATGTGACACAAGCAGGCATTTGAAATGTGCTTGTGAATTGGGGCATGTTTTCCCTCTTGCTGCTCTTGAACCTGACCATCATGATATGAAGCCAGGCCCAGCCTGCTGGAGACATGTAGCCCAGCAGACCGACAGCACCTTTATTAGACACACAAATGTGGACCCCTGGTCATTCGGGCCCAGCTGGGCATCTGCAGCCAGCTGAGACACCAGTGAGACCAGAGAGATGTCCACTTGAGCCTACTTCCAGATGCCAGATACTAGGGTGTTGCTTTAAGCCATGAAGTTTGGAGTGGCTTTTAATTTGGTAACAGATAAGTGAAGCAAAGCGCTAACCTTGATGCCTTTATCACTCTCAGAAGCTACCCATGGCCCTGTCAATTCAGCCCTATTCAATGTCAATGTTCCTCTCCTGTATTCTGCTCCATATAAGTCTTCCATTTTGAGTTCTGCTGCAATCACAACAGACATGCATGTGTGCTGCGAGTGTGCATGTGTGTGCATGCAGGTGTGAGCATGCATGTGTGGATATTCGCTGTGGAGAACAGTTGCAGGTAGAGATCACTTGACATCTTGACCCAGAAATAATTTCACATGTCTAAAACCAAAGTTATGCTCCGCATAAAGTTTTTAATCCTGGTGTTTATTGTCACTTAGCATAGTTAATACAATTTGCACCAAAGAATTGAATAGTATTCACATGGAAAGTGTAATTTTCAACTTCTAGCTAATTACATGATATGGATTAACATTTCCTTTTATTTATTATTTCTCTGTTATTGAAAGTCAAGTTTGTTTCCAAGCTTTTCTTATTATGAACTGTCGTCTCTGAGACACCTCTTTACATACACGGAGGTGCATTTAGGAAGCATTTTTTACTTTATTGATATTAAATACTTGTTCATGGGGGCTTTCTCTGGTTTCCTCCCCACCTCCGTACTCTAATGCCCTAATATTACCATAATGTCCAAAGTCACTTAGCCTTGAAAATCCCCACCTACAACTGATTTCAACACTTGATACTTAGCGTTGACTTATTTAGTCATTTTATTAATCATCATCACTAATTTGTATACAATAAATCTTACCTGTCATATTAGATTACAAACTTAGTGAGGGCATTGATAATGTCGTGTATACTTTCTTATTCCTTATAGTCCTTGGAACAGCTGTGTACTACCTACCAACTGTTTAACAAAGATGTAGTGTATCCTCTGCTTCCTGAGCACACCACTCTGTGGGGAAGAGTATTTCTCTGACTTTCACCCACTTGTCCTGCAGGTCTCCTTCACATTTTCCTACACAGTGTTATTTGAATCCTTCAGAGATATTTTATGTTACAGATATGTTCTGCAATTACAATGTAAACTACATACAATTTCCTCATAAGCCTTGCAGTTATAGTCTTCCATATTTCCTCATTTTATTCTTCTCAATGTTTAAAGCCATGTATTAACCCATGGCTTCCAAAGCATGCTTTTTGGGGGAAAATAAAATCACAGTTTATTTATAGTTACTTACAGACTTGTCTACCATGAGTTAACTACATTTTTTTGGATTATAATAACTTTTACGTAAAATATTTCAGCGAATTTAAATACAAACATACACACTAAGCATTGAGTAATATATATATAATATATAAATCATAAAGAATATTATCTATAATACTCTTTGTTAAGTACTTTGCCTATTACGAACATAGTAAAATTCCTATATTGTTCCTCAATACTTCAGATAAATTTACCTTTTCTTCTTTCTTCCCCAGTCCTCCCAACTTGATCAATATTTTTAATGAAATTTAGGAATAATATCATTTATTACCAATTGGAATAATAAGCATATTTTAAAATAACATTTTTGTGTGCCTAATAGAAAACATTCAGTGAAAAGTTAAACTAAACAGACATTTTATTTTTCTTTCTTTCTAGAGAAACAGATCCCCTGAGTACTAATCCATGCAAGAAAACAAATGGAAGTAAATGTGGAAATAAAAGGGATGATTCAAGTTAAATCACCCATCCGCATTTTCACTGGACTATACAAACTGATGAGGTTATGCGTTTAGCTGATATGCATGTAGCTACTTCTGATCAAGCTAATTAACCTGACAAGCAAAATCTCTTTTGTTATGTTATTAAATCATGCTCACTTGCTGTGGCATAGTCTCTCCTATTTACCAATACTTTTTTTTATATCCCAAGTATAAATATTACATTTTAATAAAGAACACATGTCAAGAAACAAGTTCAATTCAGAGGCAACTGGGATTATCCAGAGATGCAGTCATAAGTATGTTCCTGGTAACAAATCTAGTAAGGATTCTCAATCAAATCTGGCTTCTTCTACCACAGACACCTTTATTTACACAATATCTTAATTTATTACTTCAATTTATTTGCTGGTCTGTTTTATTTGTAGGCTTAGTCTAATTTTAACACTGTCAAGAATAATTCACAGAGTATCGGGTGAGTCCGCTTAGAAGAGGGAACCTACGTTAATCTTTTCTGACATTAATAGAATTAGACCTTATTAATTCTGACATGATTTATTTCATATTGTGTAAATACTAAATGCAAGCATCATGTTCTCATTGAAACAAGTGTTTTACATGCTTCATATACTGCAATTTGAAACATGAATTGAAAATGAGGCTTGAAAACCATTTGAAATGACTTAATTCTTGTCAAACTTAGAAAGATTATTACTGCCAAATGGGAAACATGAAATGCAGCAAACAGTGCTCCATGACGTCACTGGGAAGAAAGCGAGCAAAGGCGTGCGCAGCCTGCAGGGCTCGCCAATATCATTCAGGCAGATATTCTTACGGTAACAAAAATTATTCCCAATAGAGATACACCTGCATAATGCATATTTATTTTTTTATTTTATGTACAGAGAACTGAAGTTCCAATACATTCATGCTTGAGTTTTGTTGTTGCTTTGTTTTGTTTTTGTTTTTTTAATCAGGGAAGATATTTTCGAGTATAATTGTCAGGGACAATGCAACCTGGGTGTGCTTGGAGCGGGTAAGAAAAATGACGCAGGGACTTGGATGAATCTGGAAACCATCATTCTCAGCAAACTAAAACAGGAACACAAACACCAAACACTGCGTGTTGTCATAAGTGGGAGCTGAACAATGAGAACACATGGACACAGGGAAGGGAACATCACACACTGGGGCCTGTCGGGGGTGAGGGGAAGGGGAAGGCGAGGGAGAGCCTTAGGACAAATACTTAATGGATGCGGGGCTTCAAACCTAGATGACGGGTTGATGGGTGCTACAAATCACCATGGCACATGTGTACTACCTATGTGACAAATCTGCACGTTCTGCACATGTATCCCAGAACTTAAAGTATAATTTTAAGAAAAGAATTAATTAAAAAAAAAAAAAAGAAAATGAACCCACCTAATGCCTCTACCTCTGTTTTCCTGAGTTGCAGTGCATGTGTCCTGTCATTTGTTAACTCATGAAAAAGTTAAACGAGGCCTAGGTTTCTCATAATTTAGGTGACATTTTAAAAAGCAATAGCCACAAAGATTGTGGAAAAATCATTATTGCTCTTACTAATTTGGGCTGATGTCTTTGGTCGGTTAGCCAGATGATTTAGGACCAACAGTTGGTTGACAGTCCTTTGGATAATTTTTAAAGCATGAGAATGCTAGGATTGCATTTTTAGGGGCCGTGGTGTATCTACATCTAAGTTGCAGATGTGTGGAAATCTTTTGAACTACTTTCTAAGTACTGTAAAATGAAAAGGAAATATTAATACTGGCTTCCTTCAAATGTGACTTGATCTATGATGCAAAGGACTTTTTTTAAGAAGCAGAAAGGACACTAGGTCTTTGTTCTTTTGAAACAAGAGCAAAGATGGTACTTCTTTTAAACCTCAATTATTTATTTACCAGAAACATATGGGGAATAATATTAGACAAAGGTTTCAGATTTCTAGAACAGTTTATTCTGTAGCTGTCAATTGGAGTGTGAATTACGTAGCTTAATATAGTACATGGATAACTGGAAGAAAGTGAGAAAATTTGCTGCATTTGTACATTTTATATAATATACATTATTAAGTTGAACTAAAATACTTAATTCTTGAAACAGATAACAAATTCAAAATTTTTTTTTGTAAATCTTGGTTAACTTTCAGAAGTTTTTCTAAAATAACCATTCCATACAGCAGTGGGGATTTTAATTTTCCTAAATTTGGTGGGAGTAGTAATGTTATGATGATGTAGTAATAACACCAAAAGCAGAAATAGGTCACCTGTTAGAAAAGTGATATCTGAAATTGTATATGTACCAACGAGAGCTATTTCATTGGAAGATCAATATTTTAAACCTTACAGACATTTCCGGGACTCACAGAAACCTAACATCACATCAAATGCCAGGAAGGTGCAGTGACTTCCCAGGGCTATGCACCTGGATCTGCAGCCTGGTTGTGAGTCTATAACAGCATATCATCCCGTGAAACATATCTGAAAACTATCCTTGCATATTTTAGGTCTATTCAGTGGGATGAAACTATATATTTAGTATATTTATCTTAAAAGTATTTTGTTTGTTGGTGTGTTCATTAGCATGTGTCTTCTTCAAATTTATGTTTCCATGCTTGATGCTGTCTTTTTTTCCTGTATTTATGTATCATGTCTTCCCTTTATACCACAGTTTCTAAAAGTCATTGATTCCCACATTTTAGAAAATAGTTGATGAAAATCAAGAAGACCTGAGTTGCCTCTTATTACAGAATTTTAAATGACCCTTTGAGGTGCTGGCTTACATTGCAAAGCTTAAGTGACTCTGAAATGTTGGTTTCTACATATTGGGTTTGGTTTGTTTTCTTTTAACTTAAAGCTGTAAGTCTTAGTGTAGACATATGCTTTCATTTCCCTTGGGTAAATACCTAGGAAAGGAATGGCTAGGTCATATGGTAGGTTTGTGTTTAACTTCTAAGAAACTGCGGAATGGTTTTCTGGGCAGCTGCACCATGTTGCACGCCCATCAGAAAGCATTGAAAGGCTCCAGTTAGTCCTATCCTCATCAACATGTGGTGAGGTCACTCTAACCTTAGTCACTGTACTGGGTATGGAGGGGTGTCTTATTGTGGTTTTGACCTGTTTTTCCATAATGACTAAACGTATTGAATACTTTTTAATGTTTTCATTAGTCATCCATATTTCTTCTTCGGTAAAGGGTCTGTTAAAATCTTTGCCTATTTGTTGTTGTTGCTGTTGTTGTTGTTCAACATTACATGTCTTTTTGTGGTTGAGTTGGAAAAGTTCTTTGCATGTTCTAGATACATCTCCTATTGGATATATGTTTTACATGTATTTTCTCTATTCTGTGGCTTGCCCTTTTTTTTCTTATCAGTGTCTTCTGAAAAAGCATAATTTTTATTTATTTTTATTTACTAATTTTAAGTTATTTTATTATTTAATTAATTTAAATAAATTTTATTTATTTAAAATTTTAAAATTTATTTATTTTTATTTATTTATTTAAACTACATTTAACTGTCTGTTTCCCCAATTTGTGATTCTATCTCTTAAGTAAATCATGGTTCTACTATGTAAAATAAGTTACTCAACAAAAATACTGAGTATAAAAGTACTATTAATAAATGCAGTTCTGTACCCAGTCTTATTTTCTATTTCATAATTAAGAAATATTTGCCAAATAAGGGACATTAATTTTGCCCCATGTTTTCTTTCAGAGTTTTTATACTTTCAGCTCTCACGTTTAGATCTATGAATGTTCATCGAAGCTTTATTTGTAACAGCCAAGTGGGCAAACAACCCAAATGTCCATCAGCTGATGAACGCACAAATCAATTATATGTGCTTCACATGAAATCCTCCTCAGAAATGGAAGGAAGTGAATTATGGATACATGCAATGAAACAGACAAACCTCAAAATAACTGCTCAGTGAAAGAAGCTGGACAATAAAACGTATGTGCTTTATCATTTCATTTCTGCATGTTACAGGAAATGCAAGCCCATCTCAAGTGACAGTTCACAGAATCATGGCTGCATGGGGAGGGGTGAGCAACGCAGAAAGAAAGGATGTATAGGAGGAATTAGAAATGGGCACAGAGAAAATGTGGAGGATAATGAGCAAATATGTTCATGGTCTTAATCACAACAATGGTTTCACCATTTGCATGTGTGCGGTTATTGGACTAGCATAGCAACTCATTAAATAATACTGTATTGATTTCAACAAATAAATAAATACAATCATTTCTTCAATAAATAAATAAAGCTTCAATAAAGCTGAAACATAATAAAGTTTCAATAAAGCTATGAAACATAAATGGTAAATAAATATATATGTAAACAAAATTTTTTTTAAAAATCTTAAAATTGTCATGCTCATCTTGAAAGGGAACCCAGTTACTTTGTATGGCAACTTTTTTAAGGAAGAAAACTGAGATTTGAGGACCTAGCGTATTACAGATGCTATACTAAATGCTTTCATGTGATTTGTCTTGCTTCTCACAAGCATCCCACGCAATAGGGATTTTTAGGCCTCAAAGATTAGCACTGGAGAGGGTTATTGACTCTATGGCATCAAACAGTCATGAAACAGCAGAATTAGGGATGACGAAATAGAGTAATAGGGTCCATTTCACTATGCACCCCTGAGTCCTTACACCCAGTACGAATACCCCATATGAGGGAGAGATAAGAAAGTAAGACGTAGGGTGTCTTGAATGTGAAGCTCTTACAGCTGTGCGCATATTATGCTCAGCAATCCCAGCACAGTGTGCTTGCCACTCAAGAAGTCCAACATGACTAGCCAAGGGATAGTGTCCACAGAGCATGCCTGCCAAGTCAGCCATTTAGCTTAGCCTTGCTTGTGAAGCAGGAAGCTTCTGGAGATAAAATAAGTCTGGCAGGGCAACCTCAGGAATAGTCCATTGGGAAAGGCCTCCAGGGAGACCATGTAGAGTCAGAAGGGCTGTGCCTGGCAGTGGGACCATTTGGGGCTTCCAGACAGCAGCCGTGAGACCAGTACACTGCATTTCACAGTGGCCTCAGGGTGGTCTGCATCCCCATGGGTCTTGGACTGCAGGTCCCTGGAGAAAGCTTTTCAAGGCTTCTGCTGCAAAGCAAACATGGGGTCAGGTGCATGCTCATGGCACAGGCTCAGGCATGGGCATTGTCCTACTCCTGAAAATCTTCTTTCTGAAAGTAGAGTGAACATCAGAAATTTGCAGAGGTAACGTGTGCTCAGTGAGGACCCTCAGAATTCAGACTAAGGGGCTTCGAGTTACACATGACTACAAAGTGCCAGAACCTTCAAGTCAGGAACAAATGAAGCCTACTGGTCAGAATTAAACAGGCTCAGACTCAGTTAAGAGGTAGCAAGAAGCAGTATTCAGGGATGGAAAATGAACAAGGCGTGGAAAAGACATAGGGGAGTATCTGATGGTCTGTCTTCTTCCCTACTTCTCATTTTCAGTAAACTACATTTAAAAGTCTGTTTCCCCAATGTGTAATTCTCTCTCTTAAGTAAATCAAGGTTCTGCTATGTAAAATAAGTTAATCAACAAAAATACTGAGTATAAAAGTACTATTAATAAGTGCAGTGCTGTACCCAGTTTTGTGAAAATATACAATTTGTAAGCCACACACTGATTGAAGTCTAGGACCACACAGTGCCAGTGGGGGAAAGTGTGCAAAACGAATGATTAAATAATGACAGGCACCATTTGTGAGCTATCTCTATTTTCCACATGAGAGGTTATAGCAATTAAATGGTAGATACAACTATGACTATGATCCAGACAGATCCTGGAGGCCTTCAAGGAGGAGGTGAGTTTGAGCCAGGCCATGAAGGCTGTGAAGGCTCCAACTAGGCACAGAGCAAGTGGAGTCAGTGCTACAGAGGCTGAGTGGGAAGCAAGCACCCAGAGTTCTAGTAACGCGGCTGACAATTCTGACATAGGTTAAACAAACATCTTGATACTCAGCAGCAGATATCATTATCTACAGCTGATGGAATTGGAGGCATCATTGGATTAATGTTTTCATTTAAATATTAATCTCTTAAATTCTCAGTTATTTGAATTACAAATCGGAGCCATGTTATATTTATTAATAAGAAAGGCCTTGATTCTTGTTAACTGTGTCCTAGCCACAGAGCATTTGTAGTACAAAGAACTGAAAAAAAAAAAAAAAAAAAGTTACATCAACTAAAACCCAGCTTTCACACTGTCACAAAATTATGTTTCAGAAGGGAAACTTCTTGGTAAAAATGCTGCTAAATTATCAAATATCTCCACTGCCAAATGTAAGCATATTATCTGCCTCATCACATAGGCTGGCCTGAACCTTGAAGTGGCAAAAGCTATGAATTCTTGAAAATAAGTTAACAGTTTAGTCAGTGCTGTCTAACAAGGCAAAAGGAAGAAAAAATAGAAAACTGACAAATGTAACATGTGCTAGGGAAAGGTTATGCTATGAAGATTTCAGCCTCAACCCCCTGACTCCTTTCTGGCTAAAGTTTGTTCTATACCATTCAATAGGTGGCCACACTCCAGCCTGGGCCATGGAGTGAGACCCCATCTCAAAAAAAATAAATAAATAAATACTAGGTGGGTGTTTTCCTATGTTCCACAAAGAAAAAAAATAATGCCCAGTGAGTAATACAATTCGGATTTAAGCAGCTATTTTGCCAGAATTTTGGCTTTAAGCAGCTATCTAAGCAGCGTGCCAGAAATTGGAAATGGCTTTGGTTTTGGTTCAGAGTTAAGTGTGGTGTCTGATGGTCTCTGATGGAGACCCCCTTTCTTCTAGGAGTTTGACCACAAAGTGAAAGCAGCAGTGCAGCTGGTGCTAGAGGCAGTCACCATTCATACCTACACTCGATCCATACCAATGGAAGAATGAGCACAACTCTTGTATGTAAATGCATTCTGTAGACAGCATTGTAAAAGGGAATGCTGAACTCTCCCTTAAAAAAAAAAAAAAGTCTTAAAAGTCAAGTATGGGCTACATTAAACATGAATGATAATAGAGCCAACAGATAAATGACAACCGTGTGATTTATTACTTATTCTGCCAGTATCCACTTACATTTCCACATAGAACAAAAGCTGATAGAAGGAAATGAAATTGCTGATGACTGTTGTGGGGACATGAAATAATACGAGCATTCATTTAGTATTTGCGTCTGAGAGTGACCTTTTGTTTCTGAATGTTCTTTAGTTCCTTCCAAATCTTCTGGAAATTTTAACTTCAGAGAGAGAGAGCAAACGAGAGAGAGGGAGAAAGAAAAAGAAAGAGATTGAGAGAGAGAGAAAGAAAAAGAAAGAGATTGAGAGAGAGAGAGAAAGAGAGAGAGAAAATATGTACTATGCATAATGTGTGATATTTGGAATAGATAAATGAATTTTAACAAATTCTGCTTTAGTAAACAGCTGCTTAATGTTAGTTGAGGTGACCTCAGATAACAGATTAATGTTTTAGAGATGTTGGAGTTTGGCTAGGTAAAAGTGAAATTCACTTCAAACACTGAATATCCATGTAGATGTGTTCACCAAGGGGTATGTGAAGAGAGGCGTGATTATTGAAAATAAATTGAAACCCAAAGAAAATATTTTGTAAAAATTATATTTGAACAAATTATATTTGAATAAATATTTTGTAAAACATCTTTTCTATCAAAGAAATTGACTTCCAGGATCTTAGAATAAAAGAAGTGAGGGAGTCGTTAGGCTGTAGAGTCATCTGCTTGTGTGCACTGAGTTTTGTGGGACAGAACACATTTGTTAGAACAGAACCTTTACACTGGACACGGCAGATGTCGGTATCAGGAAGGTTCCCTCAGCTCCTGAGTGCCACAGTGAGAAATCTCAACTTGTCCCTGTAACTAATTGATCACCACATGGTAACCAATTTAATCAACCAATTGATCAAAGTTTTTGCTGTTGAGTGACCTGGGCAAAGGAGGTGCCAGGAATACCATTTACTCAGTCTGATGTGCTGCTTTTAGCATTTAGAAAAAACCAAATAAACATTACTTCAGTTGCCGTTCTTCCAGCAGCAATGGTGGCAAGAAATGCGTGCAGACTTTGGGTAGTTTCAAATGATCTATAAATAACATCTTAAAATAAGTTATTTTAAAATCAAAATTTAATTAAAATACAGTAGAGGAAGCAATATTACAATTTTGAATTTACTTGGATACCTACCTGGAACAAGAGTAAATTTGATCAAAGATCTCTGCCGAAGTCTAATAAATATTCACCTGAACGTAGGATTTAGGTATAGAAAGAATATGTAGTAGGTCCTAGAATAATGGTTTTCATTCAACGTCAATTCCTTATAACACTGATGAGAATAAACATTAATTCCCAGCCACATCCACTGCGGGAAGTTGGCACATTCTTCCCAAGTCCGTGTGTGTCTTCTCTGGGGCACTCTGGTCCATGTTAGTGAACTGGCATGTCTACGCGGTCCCAGGGTGAGTAAGGGTGGGTGCAGGCGTGAGTGTACCCTGCAAAAGGATGGCATCCAGGCCAGTTGATGCTGAACTGGAATACTTGGGTAAATAATTCTCTCACTCATTTTCATTGATCTTTCTTAAATCTATGGATAGCTCACATTTATTTCAATATTTATTATTAGATGTGTTTTGATCCTTATTTGGAAATTTGGTCATGTTTTTGTAACCAGAAATAGGCCATAGGAACTTAACTCTCGTTTATACCAATTAGCAAACTTGTGATACCTTTGTCTTAAAGTCACAGTTTCCAAGAAGCTGTTGATAGTGTTAAGTGAGAATTTACTGTATTTCTCCCTGGAACCAAGAAGAACATTGGTAGAGAAACTGAACATCTATAATAATAATAATAATAATAATAATAATAGTAATAAATTCCCTAACATAACTTAAATAATCTGTGGAGTAGACAGTGATAGCATCCTGATTATTAAAAATAAAATCTGGTTTTGAAAGCTATGAAAAAATGTTACTTTAAGACACAATTTAAATGTGTTATAGTTTAATCAATTTTATCTACTATATTAATGAATTATTTGTTGGAAAATGGTATAATTTCATCATCAATTAGAAGTTGCGAAACTTGAAGAAAGTTAGATTTATTGAGCGTGAAGAAATGGTAATTATTTTATGAATTAAAGTAACATCCTAAATGTACCTTTAAGCAGACCGCTAATAAATTCTGCCACATTAAAAAAAAAAATGATTACTTTCAGCTGGAATCAAAGGAGTGGAAGAATTTTAATTGCTACATTTTTAAACAGTTGCAGCTGTTTCCTATCAAATGATTTTCAGTTCTAGTTGATTTGGCCTTACTTAAGTCATGAAATGTAAACTGCAGGAATGGCTCACTCTTGTTTCAGCTTACAAACAATAAACTTAAAATTATCATTCCCAAATTTTGTAAATAAATAAACTGAGAGGCATGACAGAGCTGCCTACTTGAGTGAGCAGAGTGTAGGATTCATTTTCCATTCAATTTATTGCACAGATTTTTTCTCTTACATTTTCTTAATGCTCCTTCCTGTGACTGGCATCTAATACTTCTTGGTAACACTGTAAAAAATTACTTAATTATATAATCTTATTATCGTAATATTAGCCATTAACTCTATAGATAGGGTTTTAATAAACACTGGAGCTTATGTGACAATATAAGAAATACCTTAAAATTGTAACAATATTCAGATGGCTCTCAGTTGGCTGTAATCCCTGAGAGACAGTATGCAACTTACAAGTACAAAGATACTTGTACTGAAACACACATAATTGCTTTTATATTGAAAATACCTCTTAAGACTAAAACACTGAAACGAAGTATGAAAAAAAGAACTTGGAGTTAACAACCTAGTTCAGAACGAATCGCTTTGTACCCTAACTGTTGTAGCTTCTTCTAACCCATCGGAAAAGCATGTTACTCTTCCAGAATTTCATTATTTAAATGCCTGTCTCCAAATTACTCAGTATTTCTCTGGAATTGGCTTTCAAGCTATGTTCCCCTCATGTTTAGAATATTTCTGAGACTGTGTGTTTGCAAAAATGTTACAAAGCACATTCTCTAACTTGGATTTCCACCTACACTTGGGGTCATAGTGGGTCCACTGTGCAGGCTGCCATGCCTGGCTCCAATGCCTGGGCTATGGCTGAGTCACCTCTTACCCTCTGGTGTCTCAGCCTCCAGGGACACGTGAGCTTCCAGGTTCTACCAGGTGACAGTCATACAAGGAGTCAGCCAAAGATTCAGCACCAGAGTGCCCAAGAGGCCATGTCATGTCACCAGGGTACACGGAGAAGCTCCTTGCACTGGCAACAGGAGATGGAGAAGAGGTAGATTCCTGGGCCTTTCCGATCTTCCCAATTCAGGAACTTTTCCAAGGTAAGGGAGGCTGGAGGATGTTGACACCCCCACTTTTGCAAAAACAATTGTCTGCCTTTTGCTGTCAGCAGCTTCTCCAGATGGCCTGCCGTTGCCATCATGCCAGCTGCAGCAGGGAGGTGAAGCTGGGGCTGCATGTTCCATGGAGCTGACAGCAACTGGGGACAAGTGGGATCTCACCCCTTCTGAGATGGGGCAGGAGCTCTCCAGGTGCCACTTCAGCTGCCCAAACTGGGGCTGCAGACCCAAGGCTCCTGCACCGTGGAGCAGGCAGAAGCCCTGCACCCCAGGCACAGCTGCAGCTGCCCAAACCACAGGGCCAGACGCAGGCATTCCTGCACTCTTGGGGGCCTGGGAAGGCCCCCTGCCCTCATGGACTCGGACGTGCCTGTTCATGCTGCCTGGCTTCTCCCTGCTGTTGGCATCTGCTCTGATTGGAACAAAGTTGGGGCGAAGCCTAGACGCCATGAATGGCAGTAGGAGGCAAACAGATTCCTGGGTGGAAGGGGGTGGATCCCCAGTGAGGCCCCACCTTCAGGCCAGGGAGGGCCTGAAGACTGGGGGCTGGGCTGCCAGTCCTATGGATTGCAGTGGGAACTTGTGGCGACTTTTCGGGGCCTGCTCATGGCTGTCCATGGACCAATTGGCACTTTCTCCCTTCTGAAGCCCATACAAGCTCTGGACTCAGCCAGAGCTGGTCAGACCACTCACCCGTCTCCTGTGAGCTGTTCTATTGCTCAGTAAAGCTCCTCTTCACCGTGCTCACCCTCCACTTGTCTGCATACCCCATTGTTCCTGGTCACAGGACAAGAACCGGTGCCATTTGCCACCAAGTGGCAAAGCTAAACGAGCTATAACACAAACAGGGCTAAACGTGTCCCTTGCTCACCACGCTGTGAGTGAAGAGAAGGAAAAGAGAGCTATGGCCCTAGGGGAGTGCAGACCTGGAACTCTCAGAACCAGTGACTTTCTTTGTAGTGACTGGCATCTCCAAGCTTCTGGACACCTCTGCATTCCCGGGTGCCAGTCAGGGAAGCTGCTTGTGGTGCACCTGGTCCAGCCACAGCCTCCCAGAGAGCCGCTGCCTGTACCAGCACCCAGAGCTGCCCCCCTGCTGCAGCAGTCGGCATGTCTGACGGCGCAGTGGCCAGACCTCACTCTCCCTCACAAACCGCTCACCGCTCCGCACCTGACTCACCCTTGGCAGGCGTGGGATCCAGGGTAGCAGCGTAAGCTGAGCACAGCCTTCCAGGCCAAGTGGGTGGAATAAGCCCAGTAGGCCCAAATAAAACTCGGGAAAAGGTGCCACTGGCCAGAGGTTTCAGGCCAGAGAAGCAACACCCCAAAGATCCCATAAAACCTTCACTAGGTTACCATCTTGGGGATGACAGCCCTCTCATTTAACAATGAGAGCTCGGATTGATACGCCTTTATGTTTAAATGCCTTCTCGTGGAAATAGTAACGCTGAAAGATATTGGTGACTGTCGCTTGGTTAAAAGAGCATTAAAAATGTCTCCATCACATGTCTAAATATTTCTAATCCTCCTAAATTAGTAAATGTAAGATGATACTTACTCCCTCCACCCCATCGTTTGAGAATCACAATAACAAGGCGACAAGATCACAGTCTTCTTCGGTAAATTCCCTCTGAGCATTTGACAATATCGTTTAGTGACCGAGCCATATAATGTTCCCTCATCGGATTCAGTCCTCTTAGACCTGGGGCCAGAGAAGCCACATGCTTTGCACGGTGCAGTGCAAAAGCACAATGCCCATCCCTTGTTCAAAACGAAATAAAAACATGCCATTAAAGGTGCTAAAATACAGGCTTTCTCCTTTTCCACGGTCTCTCTCTCAACTTGTCATTGCATTTTAAACATGCGATTTAATGTCATTCTAACCAACAAAATACAAAAATGTAAATCACTAGCATGAGCTTTGCCATTCATCTTTTGTGCAATGCCACTTTTAAATACAAATAAAAGACATTTAAGCATTATGCTCTTTAACCTGCAATTTTGGCATCCCTGAAATTATACAGTGTGTTGTTCATAACTTGTACATGCATCTTGTTCTTAGCAGAAGAGAGGAAATCCTTCACAAAAGAAACTCCGGGGATTTTATTTTTTTATTTCCCTTTTCGGTATGCACACAGTCTGCCAGCATTATCTATGATGGACTTACTGGTCAGTGAGAAAGTAGAATAAAGAGCGTGCTGCGGGCTTCTCTGTCCTTCCCTTCTACACCATCATTTCAGCATCAGTGAGAAGTAACACTTGCTAAGAAAGGATATGGAAGGGCCCTTGATTGTTTGCATTTCTGGATTGCCATGGTCTTTCTGCGTTTGGGATACTCGGTTTGAATAAAGATTACAGCCTCCTAAGGTGGCCAGTTTCCCCACTAACGTTTACTTTATACTCAAGTGGATCCTGCTGAACCCCTACCCTTTTGCAGGCCACCAGAATCCTGTGCTTGTGGATCATTGCAATACTCTGTGCAATCAGGGAGTGGGAACAAGAGACAAACATATCGCTCATATCTGCTCCACTCACGGGCATGGTCTATTGTTCCATCCAATTTCACCTAAAAAACACAAGTTCTTAGGTAAAATTGTCATACATTACTTTTCCCTTCCTTCCTCCCTTCCTCCTTTCCCTTCCTCCCCTCCTCCCCGCCTCCTTCCCTCCCTCTGTTCTTTCCTTCCTTCCTTCTTTCCTCCCTCTTTTTCTTTCTTTCTTTTTTCCTTCCTTCCTTCCTTCCTTCCCTCCTTCCTTCTCCCTCTTTCCCTTTCTTTCTTTGTTTCTTTTTTCTTTCTCTTTTTTTTCTTTCTTTCCCCCTTCCTTCCTTCCTTCCTTCCTTCCTTCCTCCTTCCCCCTTCCTTCCTTCCCTCTTTTTCTTTCTTTCTGACAGAGTTTCACTCTCTCACCCAGGCTGGAGCGTAGTGGTGCAGTCTTGGCTCACTACACCTTCTGCCTCCTGGGTTCAAGGGATTCTCCTGCCTCAGCCTCCTAAACAGCTGGGACTACAGTCATGGATGACCAAACCTAGCTAATTTTTTGCATTTTTAGAAGAGATGACGTTTTGCCATATTTGCCAGACTGGCTCAAACTCCTGATCTCAAGTGATTCACCCTCCTTGGCCTCCCAAAATTCTGGGACTACAGATGTGAGCCACCCGCCCAGACTGTAAATTTTAAGATAGCAAGAACAGAGCATTAAACCAAGCTCAGCATCCTTCAGATAAAAAGGCCCGCTATCTAGGCACAGTTTGCACGCCCGTGAAGCTGGCCCTCCCTTGGTTACATCCGTCTAGGGCCACTCTGATGCCCTCAGTACCTGGCCACTTTTAGGTGTTCAGTAAGAGATGCTCACTGAGCCGTCAGCCTCCATGCATCTTTGCATAGCAGCACCCAATGTCTTTTCTTTCTCTTTCACATTGTTGCTCCATTCCTCCCTTCCTTGCTTCTTCATCCCAATCCTTTCTTTGTTCCTCATTTTGCTCTTTCAGTTTTGAAGTTTTAATTGTGGTTATAGTCAGATAGATGGGGCATTTACCTAGGCTTTAAATATTCTTACTATAAGTCAAATTTTATCGAATGCTCAAGTGCCAGAGTGTTGGAAATTTTATTACTAGCCTTGAAACTAGCAACATTCAACATTTGTATTCATTTCCAAAGTACAGCTAGGACTGAAATGAGAAAAATCAAATCACTCATGCCTAAGAATAAAATTTGTAACATGACTTTAACACTTAACTGGGGATGTCAGTCAGTATGACGTCACCAAAAGTAGAGCTGATTAGGCAGTTTCTGGAAGAAAATGTGAACAGAACCACCAAAGATAACTCCACTTGCCTTATAATTAAAACTATGATCAGGTCTTTGAAGGTACTTTTCCCTTTCTCTGGATTTGCCCCCTTTAGTAAGAGGCGGTTACTTTCACAGATGGGGCTCAGAGGCTATTTTCTTTGGGAAAAAAGTTATTTTAAATTCCGGGATATATGTGCGGAACGTGAAGGTTACGTAGGTAAACATGTGCCATGGTGGTTTGCTGCACCTATTAACCCATCACCTAGACACTAAGCCCCACATGCATTAGCTATTTATCCTGATGCTCTCCCAACCCCTACCCCACCTCTTGACAGGCCCCGGTGTGTGATGTTTCCCTCCCTGTGTCCATGTGTTCTCATTGTTCAGCTCCCACTAATGAGTGAGAACATACGGTGTTTGCTTTTCTGTTCCTGTGTTAATTTGCTGAGGATAATGGCTTCCAGCTTCATCCATGTCTCTGCAAAGGGCATGATCTCATTCTTTTTTATAGCTGCATAATATTCCATAGTGTATATGTATCACATTTTCTTTATCCAGTCTACCATGGATGGGCATTTGGGTTGATTCCATGTCTTTGCTATTGTGAATAGTGATACAATGAACATAGAGATGCATGTTTCTTTATAATACAATGATTTATATTCACTTGGGTAGATACCCAGTGATGGGACTCTTTTTTGCATCCTCCCTTAGCCAAGGCCCCAGGGCAATGCTGCAGCTCTCCTCACTCAGCTCTTACCGTACTGATGCAAGAGACTTGCTGCTCCTGGAAGGCTCTGCCTCTGAACCTCCGGAGGGGACAGAGGGAACTCCTTCCCTTTGCTGTCTCTGTATCTCCAAGCAACAAGCAAAACAACTGTCGCAAAGTAGATGCTTAATAAATATTTGTTAAAATCAAATGAAATCATGTATACTGCTTCCCCTACACTCATGCGGAAATGAAAAATGTGCTGTGACCAGTCGGGGAATATAAGAGAGAACGCCCAGCTCTGTGCTCAGTCTTCTGGAATGAATCTGCCAGCTGTGGGATAGGTTCCCCAGTGTCTGCTGTCTCTTCCCAGCTCCTGCTTTGAAATGTGAGAATTGTACATTCCAAGGATCAGGTGCAAGGAAGAGTATCAAACTGACAGCAGCAGAAAACAACTTGGTTTACTAAAAATCAGCCTTTTACAACAAAATACATAGATCAGGAAAATTTCTTGAGCAATGCTACCATTATCTTTGAAATTTAGTAAACATTTTTTTTTTGTAGCATAACCTTCCAACTGCTGTTGCATTTTAAATCTAAATGTTTAGGAAACGTGAATTTTAGTTAATATACTTGTATAACTAAAAAGCAAAGAAAGATCGCTGAATAGATGAAATAGACAGTTTTCCCTATATACCCTGCTAAGTATAGAGCTAACACCCTGGGTGGAATATATAAAATAAATATTAAAAGATTCTGAAAAATGGAGAGAAGACGGCAGATCAGCCAGCGAACTCAGGGTTTGAGGGAAAAGATGGTGTTGGCTTCCCTGGGCTTCCTTCTTACCTCACATATCCAGGACTATGTGTTAGAGAAGCTGGCAACTAGAAAAACCAATGGGTATAGACAAGACATCCCAGGAAAAGTGTGCTTCCCCCAGAAAGGACCAGAAAGGGGCAACTACATAAGCCAGAAAACGTTTAGGCAGTAACTGCAAAATTATGGGTAAATACAAACTATTTTCCTTCCCCTGTTCACTTCAGTTGAGTTTTTAAGATTAGAGATCTAACAATGCAATAAAAAATTATGGTGCCAACATCTGACATAATAGCAAACTCTGGGTGTTGAGTCAGAAATTGGAGCCAGTGTACGACTGGAAGTATCAGTCAACCAGAGCCTACCCCCAAGAGGTTCCGAGGTTGTAGGGGACACACAACAGAGGCACAGGGTTGGGGCACATTGGAGTCTTGGGGACCCCAAGAATGGAGATCAGTGTTAGTAAATTTACTGGTTTGGGCTTGAGACTTGAAGAGACTCTACCCTAGAAATAAGAGTTGTTTGTAAAGATACCAAGACAGCTTCAAATCACAACTCTCCCTGGAAGTGAAAAATGTGATCCAGGATGTCTGAGGTTTCTAATCTGCTACCAGCAGCAACGAGCAGTTCTCTGCAAAGAAGTAACATCATAGTCCTCCAACTATTCTGTAGTTTTTCAATACGTCTCACAACCTGTCATGGTAATTAATAGTTACCAGGCAATGGGGAAGGAAATAGACAATCATGCATGCCACAAAACACAACAAAAAATAGAAACAGACACAGAGAAGACAGGTGACAGATTTCTCACTCACAGGCATTAAAATAATCAGTTTTAATATGTTCAGAGAAATAAAAGACAGGATAAAGAACTTGACCTGACTACTGGAATCTACAAAAATGTACCAAATGGTAATTCTAAAACAAAAAATATATAATCAATAAAATTAAAGACTCAAAGAATGAAGTAGAAGTAGAATAAACACAGAGGAAGATTAAAGTATGGCAAGATAAATGCACAGAAAATATTTAGAATGAAACACAGAGGAAAAAGAATGAGACAGAGAACAATTTGAAGAAATAAGGGTTAACAATTTTCTGAAAATGACAGAAGAGATCTAGCTACCAGTTAAAGAGGTATATGAACAACAAACATAATAATACATACTTTAAAAAATTATTCATAATATCACGGTGACATAGCTGGAACTAAGGGAAACAAGAAATCATAAAAGTAACCAGAGAAAAAAACACAGATTAATTTCAAAAAAGCAATGATAAAATGGGCAGCTGGCTTCTAAGCAAAAATAATAGAGGCAAGAAGAAAGTATATTTGAAGCTCCACATCCAAAATTATACATCCTTAAAAAATAAAGATTAAATAATTATAATTTTACAAATAAACAATGCAGTTCGTCACTCTTAAATTCGCACTAATGGGTGTCTTTCAGGGAGAAGAAAAAACACTCCCAATGAAGGTTCAGAGACACAAGAAAGAGTGAAGACAAAAAGATAAATATTTGGGTAAATCCAAATAAATATTAACTACATAGAACAACAAAAATATATTTAAAATCAAAATAAACAACAAAAAAATTAAAGATGGACATTTCATAATGATAAAAAAGGACCAATTCACCAAGGAGATGTAATAATTATGGATTTGAATCCATCTAGTGGCATAGGCTTAAAATATAGAAAGCAAAAGAAAAACACCAAAAAAGAATATAAACACATCCAGCACTGTGCAAGATGTTAACTAATAAAATAAGCAGATAAAAAAATCCATTAGGGCATAAAAGGTATTAGCACACCACACCAAAATGACATTTCTAGAATATTATTTCCAACATCTACAAAATACATATCGTTTTGTATGTAGTACACATAAAACATTTACAAAAATTGATCCTATTCTGGGTTATAAATCAAGTTTCAAATTATTTCTAAACATTAAAATCATATAAAATATACTTCTTGAAGACAATGGAATTAAGCTAGACATCAGAAAACTAGAAATTTATCAAACATTTGAAAAAGACATAATATACTTCCAAATAACCCACAAATCAAAGAAGAAATTATAATAATTTATACTTACAAATTATAAATTTATAAAATATTTTGAATTGAAAGTAATTTTAAAATAGTTTGCACATTTCAGGACCTATGGATTTAGCTAATGGCATGGGTTTGGTTTTTAAATTGTAAATGCATACATTAATTAGAATAAAATGAAGCCTTAAAAACAATGTACCAAAGACACATTTCTTTTAAGAAATTAGAAAAATAACAGCAAAAAAATGCAAAAGGTGGAACAATGAAAAAAATAGAATGTAAAATTAACTAATAGAATAGTAAATCACACAGAGGATCACCAAAGCCAGAGGTTGGTTTAAGAGACTCATAAAACTGAGACATTGTTGGTGAAATTGATCAAGAAAAAACAGAGATGGAACAAATAACTCTTATCAACCATAAATAAGAAACATCACTATAGATAATATGGAAATACATTTAAATAAATGATATCATCAACAAAACAACCTGTGGCTGTCTGGAGAAAACATAGGTAAGTGTGATATGTGATACGTATTTCACGAAGTTCACCAGATTACACTTCTAAGGGATAAATGACTTGAATATAAAAATTAAACTCATTAAAATAACTTATAAAAATAATAATTTTTCTTTATAAGTTTTAAGTGGGTTTTTAAAACTATTATTCAAAATCCAGTGGAAATAAAAATGATACACTTTATTTTTTTATTTTATTTTATTTTTTTTGGGAGGGAGTCTTGCTCTGTCACCAGGCTGGAGTGCAGTGGTACGATCTCGGCTCACCGCAACCTCCACCTCTCAGGTTCAAGCGATTCTCCTGCCTCAGCCTCCTGAGTAGCTGGAACTACAAGCACACATCACCACACCTGGCTAATTTTTGAATTTTTAGTAGAGACGAGGTTTCACCATGTTGGCCAGGATGGTCTTGAACTCCTGGCATCAGGTGATCCGCCCGCCTCAGCCTCCCCAAGTGCTGGGATTACAGGCATGAGCCACCGCTCCTGGCCTTTATTATATTTTATAAATTTACTATGTTAAAAAGAAAACTCTTCATTTACTAAGGTAAAACCATCCAACAACTAAAATAATATGTTTGGGTTCATACCTTGGAGGGAACAGAAAGAAGAGAATCTTCCTAATAAATTAAAGTTTACTGAAAAACAAAAGTCAAACAAATGGTAAGAAAAATACTAATAATCTTAAAGAAAAATGGGAAAAGAGAATGAATAAAGGGTTCAAGGCATGGGAAGTGGAAATAGCCTTTAAACATAAAAAAAGATGCCAACCTCTACTGCTAACACTAGAAATGGAAATTCAAATTATCTGTATCTTTTTGCTATCAGATTGGGAACATTCCACATGTGATGTAGCCATAGAGGGTAAAACTTTGGTTTTTACACAGCCTTTTGGTCTGCCCATACCTTCAACCCCTACAGAGGGCATTTTGGCAATACTAGCAAAATAAAAAATGCACACCTTTTCTTTGAACTGGCAGCTTACTTCTCATGATCAATCATGTAGCTTGACTACTCACTGTGTAACTTACGAATGATTTTGTTAATTGTGGTCTTGAGTTAGGAGATCAGCAGGATTTATTTTCGAAAACCAATCACCAACCCTCTGACCAATACAGGATGCAGTAAAGAAACCAACAGAAGCCAGATATGGTGGTTCATGCCTGTAATCCCAGCACTTTGAGAGGCCGAGGTGGGTGTATCTCCTAAGGTCAGGAGTTCGAGACCAGCCTGACCAACATGGTGAAACACTGTCTCTAATAAAAATACAAAATTTAGCCAGGCATAAGCGTGTGTGCTTGTAATCCCAGCTACTAGGGAGGCTGAGGCAGGAGAATCACTTGGACCCAGCAGGCAGAGGTTGCAGTGAGCCAAGATTGTGCCAGTCTGGGCGTCGCAGCGAGACTCCATCTCAAAAAAAAAAAAAAGAAAGAAAGAAAGAAAGAAAGAAAAACCAGTAGATGGGACAAAAACGACCTCTAGTTGTTCTCACTGCTCATTAGCATAAGGACACTCCCACCAGCACCGTGACAATTTGCAAATGCCATGACAATGACCTGTAGTTACCTTATATAGTTCCCAGAACTTCCCATTCCTCTTCTAGAAAATTCTGAATACCTCACCCCTCAGTTATACATAGTTAAGAGTGGACATAAATAAAGCTAGCCAGCAATTCCTGAGTTTCCCTCTAGGCTGCTCTGCCTATGAGAAATCCCTGCTCTGGCTATGGAGCCGCCATTTTGTTGTGCCCTGTTGCTCTAATAAACTTGCTTTCTTTCTCTGTTAGCTCGTTCCTGGATTCTTTCCTGGGTGAAGCCAACTGCCCTCCTGAGCTGAGTCTCTTTTGAGGGTTTGCCTACGCTGGTCTTGTTTATAAGAGCAAATCATTGAAAACAACCTCATATACATTAATAGCAGGCTGGTGAAACAATGGTCAATCTATAAAGTGGGAAGTTTGAAAGGCTTAAAAAAAAACTGTATTCATGGAAAATGTCTAAGTTACATATGTTAGTTGAATAAAACAAGTTACAGACAATATGTAATATTTGAAAACTTAATTTTAAAAAATGTTGAAAATATTCTGAAATATCCATCTCTAAATGAAGACGCATACAATTTCTGGAACCTTTCGGGTCACATTGCTCATATCAGATTTGTGGCGAATAGAAAGCCCAGAGCCCAGCTTCAAGGGAAGCTGTTTCCTTCGAACCCCATGTGAATAGGTTGTGAATGAATCCACTCAGGTCATGCACTGTGGCAGGCCTGTTTGAGAACCACATGAAATATTGCATATTTGAAAAAACACAATAGGAAATTATTTTTAGATAAAACAAATGTAAAATATAAGGATCAGAAAGGAAGGTACCAGGCACTTCTCATTTGAAGAAGATACAATCGCTTTCATAGAAAAGACCAAAGAATCTACAAATACTGAGTTAATGTTCTTTCAATTTGCTATCATGTCTAACAGGAACACATTAGCTGCCATATTTTTCATTAAATCCATCCAAGCTAACCCAATCTAAGCTAGCCCAATCCAAGCTGGGTTAAAACTTTTGGAGTTCTCTGAGTATAACTCATTCATTTTTAACACGTTGCTATGTGCTTCCTCGAAGTATCGTTGAGTGATTTTATGAGTTACTTTGATCGATTTACTTGGATTATAACATCCCAGAAAACAGGGACCAATATTTTGTTTCATTCTTAAGGACTGTGCACTGTCTCGTCATGTGGGCAGTTTGTGGACAATAAATGTGCTCATTTTAAATAATACTTGGAATGAATAAATAAATGCAATGGAACACCAAAATTCTAGACTTTTTTGAGTGATCCACACTATGCAATAGTCTAGGACAAAGTGTGTTCTCCAAACCAGCAGCATCTGCATCACATGGGAAATCAGAAATGCAGATGCTTGGACCCCAACCCAGATCTAATTACTCAGAAGCTCTGGGGTGGGCCCAGAAATCTTGCTTAGGATGCCCACCAGGTGATTCTAATGCAGCTGGCATTGGAGGGCTAGTGTTCTTGGAGTTAAAGACTATGTCACCAAATAAAGAGACAAGGAGACAGAGCTTCTCAAACAGTTGATGATCGGGCATTACTGTTTGGGGGCAGTAATTGTTTGCACCAGTTCTCTGTTTGACAGCCTTGTCTCAATTTGATTTTGTGAAAAGGTGCCCTTGACTCTGATGTCTAACTTTTAGAGTTAAAGGCACATATACCTTTGAGTTGGAGAATTCCTGTGGAGCAGGGCTTTTCAAACTTTGCTGTCTGTAAACTTTCACATGGAGGATTTGCTAAAAAGTGGGCTCTAGTCTCAAAATGTAGATTCACTGGATCTGGAGTGATTCCTAGCATTCCTGTATTTTTTTTTTAAACAAGCAATCCTGTGAATCTGTTGCAGGTGGGT
The DNA here is from genome assembly GCF_002776525.5 of Piliocolobus tephrosceles. Lineage (NCBI taxonomy): Eukaryota > Metazoa > Chordata > Mammalia > Primates > Cercopithecidae > Piliocolobus > Piliocolobus tephrosceles. Next base: position 126,834,189 of record NC_045442.1, on the reverse strand, counting down.
GATGGACCACATTTGAGACTCACTGCGCTGCAACCTTGCTACTCAAATTATGATTACAAGCCAGTGGCACTGGGATTGGCTGAGAGATTGTTAAAAATCCAAAATCAGGCATCCCATTATTGACCCATGGAATCAGAACCTTCATTTTAGCAAATTTCCCAAGACATTTGTTACCCATATTAACATTTGAGCACTGTTGTAGAAGTTGATGAGAACAATAAGTTAAGTTGTTATGTGACAGGACACTGGCTGAAAGTAAAGAAAGACAATTTCCAAACAACTTATTCTCCATGGTCATCCCCAGGATTCTATTACATCCTACCATTTTTATTCCTCTTCATTTCTGATTACATTTTTCCTTCATAACTGCAGGTTTAGGGGGAAAAAACCCTGATATGTAATATGTTTATTATAGTGTGTATTTAAATAGCTCTCATTAAAACTCAGTGGAACATATATAGCACTACAAATGACACTAATGCAATTAACAATAATTTATGTGGGACCCTGTATGTTTTAATACATAGAAATAAATTACTTGATTATAGAAAATTAATAATTAACTTGTGATGCTTGTGGTAAGATGTTGACCCGATTGTGTACTGTTTCCTATGTAGATTTTAATATTTATATAACTTAGATGTTACTTTTAAAAAGGGAATACTTTAAAATCTTATAATTGCATCTATTTCTATTAATTTATAGTCAAGAGGGGTACATTTACTTAAGGTAGAAAAATACCATTTACATGGAATTAACATTTTACTAAGAGACAAAATGTAAAAAAGGAGCTTAGACTTTCAGTATATAACTTTTCAATTTATTTTTGTATAAGCAAATATTTTCACTTAAAACAATCTGGCTATTTTGATGGTCAGCTACTGTTCTTACTTGTTGCCATTTTAGTTATTTTTCTTTTTTTGTACTTAGCTTTAGGGACAGTCTGATAGATCTTAGTAGTACGTAAAGACTAAAAATGTCTAAAACCTTAGAATGTGTACGCTAAAAGCTGCAGAAGACTTGCCTTAAACACAGTAAAAAACACTGGCTTCCTACAGGGTGTGGAATGGCCACAAATCCTTTGGAAACAAGAGGGATATAAATAAGTATGTGAATAAATATTTGTGGCTTAATGGAGGCGGTAACAAGCAGGACTATTGGTCCAAAATTATCCACATGACTATCACACATTCCTTCACCAGAGAGATATGGTTAAACAGAAGACTGCACCTTCTTGATTGCAAATACTGCTGGCGGGGACACTCCTGAAGCTCTTGGGAATGATCCTCCCTCTTGGTCCAGCGCCAGAGAGTGTGAGGGGAAGGCATCTGTCAGAACAGCCCTGGACCCAGAGCAGGGAGGCAGGAGCCCAGCAAAGCCACGTTCTACTCCTTTATTACATTTCCTAACTCGGCGGTTTTAAAGGAAAAGACGAGCAAAGGCCTTCTAATGATAGAGAAATGTGTTTCTTAAATTTGTGTGTACACAGATGGAGAAGACCTGCACGTCTGTGTTGTTTTCAAATGAAAGGTCCATGGAAGAAGCTCCTGTTGAATCTGGGAACCACCAAGGAGGTTGGCTGGTGTGTGGGCACCACTGGGAGGGCAACCAGGGTGTCCACGCCTCTCTGCTACTAGGTAATGGTTTGATTTCAGGCACTTGCTTCATCTCTGTTTGCCCAAGTTTGCTCATCCATAAAATAAATTGGACTAGAAGATCCCTAATATCCCCACCGTTGTCTTTTTTTTCCCCAAAGAGCAATAACCAGTGAAAAAGAAAATGAGTAATTTATATGTTCTCAACTAGTTTTAAAATTACAACCCTATGCTTACAGCACTGCAGTTACTTTCTATGATTCAGTTATTTAAAAAATAAAACACAAAAATATTGAAGAAAAAGGGAAAAATGATTTAGGCAAAGAATAAACTCATGATTTAACACTGAAGCTCCAGGCTTCGTGGGCATTGAGTAACATTAAAGCAGGGTGAATGTTCCATTTCCCACTGCACTCTTCACCCATTCTTTACAAGAAGCAGCTTCACATCTTGCAAGGCATTGCATTAATTTCTGACATCTTCCATGCATTGTAGTCATTATATCATTAACTGCACATGGAGTTTATTTTGAAAAGAAGGAGAGGAAACCATCGTTAGGTTCTTGACTGAAGACCTGAGAACATCCTACTTGAATTGGTGAGTTCCATTAAGATGAATTTCTATGAATTGCACACCTGAATAATAATTGTTGATAGAAATGAAATAAATCTACTTGGTTTAAAAGTGCTAAGTGGTAATAATGAATGAGTATAATTTACCTGGATAAATGTAGCTAGAAATATGATTACCAATCATTTAAAAATTTAGGTTTTAGAGAGAATTTTATATTTCAAATAGTGATCTCTAAACAAATCATATTTCTTTAAATATCCCCAGTATCAGTGGTTTGTTTTTCTAATACCTAAGGCTAAAAGATGATAATGGTGTCTGGTCATATCTAGAATGAGTGAGTGTTACTCCGTGAGATAAACGTAAGAACATTTAGAAAATAAGATGATAAAAACTAGGTCTGTAATTACAGTGAAGCCACCCAAGAGATGCTCTCTGTATCTAGTAAAATGTTATCGATTAGTCAATCAATAGTTCATTATAATAATTAAAACACCCAATAATGTTTTTTAAAGACAAAGGTTGTTGCTGTGTTGCCCAGGCTGCAGTGCAGTGGCACCATCATAGCTCATGGCAGCCTCCACCACCTGGCCTCAAGCCATCCTCCCTTTTCAACCTCCTGAGAAGTGGAAACTACAGGTATGAGTCACGTAATGAAACTTTAAATGGACTTTTGGGTCTACTATTTTAGGATCTGGAAGATAAGAATCTTCTGAATTGGCCAGAGTTTCTTTGAGAACATTTCAAGATACTAAGGGACAGAAGTTCATTGTGACGGTTTGTGCAGCAGCAATACTGGTAAATTTGAGATGTTACTTCCTCTGCTCCAGGCAGACTCCCTCCCTGACCTCAGCCACACACACACCACAGGCTAGCTTTACCCACTTAAGGGGTGGGCACAGGGACTGGCCCTGAACACATAGCTCAGCTTTATCAAGAGGACCGGATGACTGCTCTCAAAATGTGTGTGGCGGGTGGGTCACCTGACCACAGTTAATACAATTAATCACACTGATCAGTTACAGGGGACACCTATTTGCAAATCTTATTTAGTTTGAGGCAGGTACAAAGGTGGCATACAATTGTAACTCTCTTAACTTAATGAGGCACCAGGAAACTTTGATTTCCAATGTTTTCTAATAAAAACAGACAAGTAGAATAAAATATTATACCGTCTAACAAAGAGGTCCTACAGATTTTACATTACTTCCTTTTTTAAATAGAAATCTTCCAAAAAAGAGGTACATAGATCTTGGAATAATTAACTTAAAAGCAATAAATAACACTCAAAACCTCTTAATTCAAATTTCAAATATTTAAAAAGGAATGTTGGAGAGGATTGTGAAGATGTTGGTCAAAAGATAAAAAATTTCAGTTAGACGGGAGGAATAAATTCAAGAGATCCATTGTATACCACGATGACTTTAGTTAATAATACTTTATTATGTACTTGAAAATTGCTAAGAGTAGCTTTCAAATGTTGTCACCACACAGAGATAATACACGTTAGTTAGCTTGATTTGGCCATTCCACAATGTGTGTGTATATAATGTTATACACATACTTTAATTTTTGATATTTAACTTTTCTCAAATAAATAAATAGATAAGGAATATTGTAACCTGATAAATACCAGGTTTGTTTTGAACAAAACGACAAACTGTTTTTGTCCGGGCTTGGTAATAGTCCCTTAAAATATCATCATATTACAATGAGATCTTATACTTTATATAGGTGTGTGTATATACACACATAAACACATACATATACTTTCATGAAAATGAGAATAAAAACATTTTAGAATGACAGAAACAATGTATAGTGAAATAAGTTAGTATAAGTAAATGCTTATTGAAAATGTATCTCCAAATTACAAGTGGTGAATCTTAAAATAATTTTCAGGCTATGCCTAACATAGCCTATGCACAAATGTGTCACATTATTTTCTTTTCTTTTATATTATATTGAAGGGTTATTTGTGAGAACATCCACTTCATAGTTGGGAGCCCTCCCGAGGAATTTGTATCCCTCAACCTTGACATTCTAATTTCTACAATGAAATATCCAGAAACAGCTTCATATGGTTCAGTGAAGAGGTTTGCAGTTCAGGGTAACTTGTGGGCCATTATTTTTCCAGTACAGAAAGAAAAAAATGAAGAATATAATGTATTAACCTTATTGTACAGAGTAGCTAGAATATTAAGAAGTAACCTCTGACCTTAATTTATCGATAAGTGCTTGCCTTTGAGTTAAAGAATTTAGTAGACCTAAAATGTATACAGAAATGAGGGCTTAAGAGAGCCTGGCAATCTGATATAATTAAGTAAAATTTCTTTTTTTCTGAATGGGCAGAATCATGAATTAGTTGGTTGAGTGTGTCCACAATAACTTTTCTTCCATGGGAGAATTTTGGAGGTTGACTTGGCAGTTAATAAAATTTGCTTTAGAGATGAGAATCAGACATTGCAAAGGTCAGATAGAATTCCTGAGCAGATTCTGCAGTCATGAAAAACTCAGCCATTCCTCTTGATTTCCTCCCTCGCACGTTGTATGAACATTTCTGCTTGCTGACAGGTGTGTGCCTGGGGCCAAGTATTGGACCCACCTGATTATTTCCTGGTGTATCCTGTCCTTTCCACTTAGCTCCCTGCTGCCTATTCTAGAAGCAGCATACACAGATGCATGAGCCAGTGGCTGTGGCTTAGTGCTGAGCCATTCTCTTCTAAATCCCACCAGTAGTCCCATTCCAACCGAGAGCCAAAGACAGGTTACAATAGAGTATTTTCAGTTTCCACAGTTTGTGGCGTGTATTTATTTTTGTTTTGGTTTTTACTCATTTGATTGATTTGGGGGGATTGGGAATTATCAAAATGCTTTTGCACAGAAAATACTTTAGGATCTTGGTTTCGAAGGACACAACTCATACCTATCACAGGGACGCACCCATTCACTTAGTGATCTGTAATGTGGCAGTGTGCTTCATATGATCAACACTGAAGCCACAGTATGTCGTATTCTGTGCCATATGTTCTCTGTTGCATGGGCATTCTGGAGCAAGGGGGAGGTGAGGCATCTTAAACTAGAAACTAACATGTAAAGAAAGAACCAGAGCTTTGGATTCTTGGGAAGTTGCATTTAGAGCTTGATTTTGATGTCATCTTGCTCCATAATTTCTTTCTTTTTTTTTTAAATTCACCTCTTCCCCAGAGTGGCTTTTCAATATGATTATAATTAAAATATGGACAATTATTGTGCTGGCTCTTAGATCACTGAACGCATCACATTTATTACATCCACCACTATGTCAGTCTAGAACTCTATCATTTCTTGTATTAATTAAAATCTACCATATTTCTAACAGGAAAAAATAGTCATTTTAAATAAAGGTCTGACTTTATACAAAGCGTGTATGAGACACTCTATTATACAGCTGGGAGCAAACAGGTATGAGGAGCTTGCAGAAGGAAGTCTGCGGTAGAGAGAGCAGCAAAGGCAGTTGGCATACGTGCACCTAGGCCTAGATTTTGCACACTGCCGCTGAGTGATTTTGGCAAATCACGTATCTGTTCTGTACTTCAATTCTTTTCTCTATAAAATGGTAGCAAGCTGTCTTTAAAGTGTAAAACACTAACATGTCTTTGGATTAGGTTGCAACGTACTCCTGTAGCTCAAAGATGTTCATTTCTATCTATATTCTGAATCCATTTCTGTCATCTGAGCCATCTCAGCCTGGTTCAGAACCCTTGCAGGGGAGGTGATGTGGTCATTTGGAGGAAAGAAGTTCCTCTAACTTTTTGAGTCATCAGTTTCTTGCGCCAGTTCTTTCTCATTTTTGTGGGCTTATGTTCCTTCAATCTTTGAGGTGGCTGATCTTTGGATGTTTTTTGTTCTTGTTTTTGTTTCCTATTTGAAGACCTTGAGGGTTTGATTGTGATATAAGATGGATTTGGCAGACTGATTTCATTTCTGGGAGATATTAGGGGGTCAGCTCTCAGCTCCCAACTCCTGGACTGTGGGCTCTAACTCTGGGGACTTGTATTGGGCCCTGACTTTGTTCTCAGGCTCCTCCTGTTTAGGAATCTACTGTGCTGGGTGTGGCTGAGGTGCTCCCTGACTGCTGGTCACTCCACTCCAAAGGGTGGTGTCAGTCAAAGCGTTTCATAGTGCGGTGACGATGGGATCTGCCCACGTTTGCACGTGCCAGGAGCAGCAGGAGCAGCAGCTCCAGGGGGGTGCACACTTGTCAGTGGCAGTGGGGTGCTGGCAGGTGCCAGGGGGCCTGCTGCCCTGAGGGCGTTCACGACAGTGGCAGGGGCAATGCAGCTGGGGTGGAGGACCTGCTGGCAGCTGTGGCTGCAGTGACACTGGTGGTGTTGGCTGCACACACAGTTTGGTGTTGGCTCCAACACTAACATTTCAAGCCTGGTGGTATATATCTATCGTCTATAGTATACATTCATTTTCTATCATGTGCAAACACTGTGTTTTTAATTTTTAGTCACCTTAAAAACAATCTTCTTGTATTGTTTTGTTTTGATACAAAAACTCTTAGGATTGTTGTCAGTATCTCCATTTTTGGAGAAGAAACTGGACACCAATGGAGACTGACTTCGCCAGGATTGCGTGAGCCAAGGTAACAGTGCAGCAAGGACAGCAGCTCCCGTCAGACAAGAATCTCTTCAACTTACTGATGAAAAATTTACATCCCTGCTTGAGTCGACCTTCCTTTTCTTTCTTTCTCATTTTATTGATCTCTGAATGCCATTTTCTTCAGCCTTCTTTGGAACCCACTGTTATTTATTTACATTGTCCACTCCCTTACTATCTTTAAACTCTCCCTCTTGTGACTGTCACATGCAGACATTCAAATATGCGCAGTTCATGGATATTTTAAAAATACAACAAAACTAGATACTTAAATTACCTGGATCCATCTAGCTTCCAACACACCGTTATTCATAGCCAAAACACATATTCTTAACTTCTGCACCTGCCAGTCATTACTCTACCGACCCCAATCTAGATCATATGTTTAGAAATTTTTTATAGTTAAAAATGTAGCTAAAAACAATGGAGATTTTCAGCTTACCTCAAAAATCTTCTTTAATCCCCAGATTATTTAAAAGTGTATTTTTTAATTTCCAGATATTCAGGGAATTTACTAGATAGCTTTATGTTCTCAATTTCTAGTTTAGATCTATTATTGTTTTAGAACCCACTTTATACAATGTCTGTACTTTCAAAGTTGTTAATGTTCGTTTCTGACCCAGAATTTGGTCAGCCTTCTTGAATGTTTCATTAAAAAGAAGGTACATTCTACTCTTCTTAGAATGTTCTATAAATGTCTATTAGACATTATTGGTTGGGAATATTATTCATGTGACCCATATCCTTACTGATTTTTCTGTATATGTATTGCAGAAAGGAGTGTTATTAAGTTGTTGCTGTAATTATAGATTTATCTGTTTCTCTTTCCAAATATATGTTTTAGCTTCATGTATTTTGAAGCTCTATTTTTACATGTACATACATTTAGAATTCTGATATATTTTTGGATCATTTACCACTTTATGTAATATTCTATTTTCAACTTTTCTAAAATTAATATAATTACTTTACCTTTTTTGAAGAGTATTAGTGTTTCTGTGGTGTATCAGTCTTTATTCTTTTGCTTTTTTGGCTGTGACTTTACCTTATAGTGACTTTACTGACTGAGATCTAATTCACATGTAGCACTTATCCTTTAAAGTGTATAATTCAATGAGTTTTCATATATTCACAGATACATGCAACCATCATCACTATGTAATTTCAGAACTTTTTATCATCTCAAAAGGAAAACCCGTGTCAGCCAGTAATCATGCATCTGTTCTTTTTAAATCTAATTATATCTTTGCACTTAAAGTGGATTTCTCGTAGACAACATACACTTGGGTCTTCCTTTTTCAAATCCAATCATGCAATCTGTCACTTAACATAATATGTTTAGACCTTCAGATTTAGGGTAATTATTGATAGGCTGAATTACAATGTAAGATCTTGCCATTTTCTAATTGTTACACTTGTCTTCATTTCCATTTTCTCCTTTTTTGGCCTTTTTTTGGGGTTATTGAGCATTGTACATATTCATTGGAATACTATTCAACTTTAAGAAAGGAAACTTTGTCATTTGCAACAACTTGCACCAACCTGGAGGGCACTATGGTAAGTGGAATATGCTAGGCATAGAAAGACGTATACTGCAGAGTCTCACTACTGTATGGAACGTAAATACTTGAATTCTTAGAAGCAGAGAATAGAACGGTGACTTCCAGGGGTGGAAGGATGATAAATGGGGAAATGCTGTCCAAAAGGTACAGGGTTTGAATTAACCAGGAGGAATCATTTCTGGGGATCTATTGTACAGCATGGTAAACATTATAGTTAATAATGTTGTATTTTATTATACTTAAAAATTGCAAAAATTTGGATTTGAGTGGTCTCGTGACATACAAAACATAAACACCATCTAACTATGTGAGGCAATGGATGTGATAATTAGCTTGATTATGGTGATTGTTTCACAATGTATTCATCTATCAAAACATCACATTGTACACCATACTTACATACAATTTTATTTTGCTATTAGACCTTAAGAAAGTTGGAAAATGTAAGAATAAAATACATTGTATTTTATATTTATTTATCTCTTTTCAGAGTTTTTTACTTCTTTGTGAAGATCCAAATTTCTATTCTAATTTTTTAACCTTAAAGAACCCCCACAAATACTTTTTGTATTGCAGTTCTGTCAGCAATTTATTCCTATTTGTCTGAAGAAGTCTTTCTTTCTCCTGCAATTTTAAAGGGTATTTTTTCTTGATACAGAATTCTAGGTAGATTTAATTTTCTTGCAGCACTTTCAAGATATAATTGTGTTTTTTCTTGCTAGCATGGTTTCTGATGAGAAGTCTCCAATAATTGTGCTCCTGTTACTCTTCAGTTAATGCATCTTTCATTCTCTGGCTACCTTCAAAATTGTTTCATTTCTTTAGGTTTCAGCAGTTTGAATATGTTATGAACTTAGTAATGCATGTGGGGGTTGTGTGTGTGTGTGTGTGTGTGTGTGTGTGTATCTGTTTTGTTGTTTACTGGGTTTCTTGGATCTGTGGTTTAGTATCTATTCTTAATTTTGAAAAAGAAAAAAAAAAGAAACTCAGTCATATTTCTCCCAGTATTTATTTTGCTATAGTATCTTTCTATTCTTATTCTAAAATTTCAATTATACATGTGTTAAATCATTTGATGTTGTTCCACAGCTCTTGAATGTTTCATTCTGTTTTCCTTTTTTATTGTGATTTATTTTTCTTTTCAGTGTTGGTAATTTCTATTGACCCATACTCAATTTCACCGACTACTTTCTCTACTGTGTGAAGTCTACAAATTAGCCCATCAAACTGATTTTTAATCTCTATCACTGTGGTTTTTTTTTTTAATTTATGGCATTTACATTTAGTTCTTTTAGTTCCTACCTCTCTCCTGAAATTATCCACATGGTCTTACATGTAGTCTCTGTTCTGCTACAGCTTTTACAATGTTATTGTTTTTTAAATGTCCTGTGTGATCTTGTCTGGTGTATTGTTTGTGTCATGTTAATATCTAGTGTTAATGATCTCTTTTTGGGGAAAATTTTTTTTCTTGAATTTTCATATGTTTATTGAAAGTCAGACACTTTACGTAGATTGATAGGAACAGAGGTAAGGAGATTTTGTGCTTGACCATGACTGTGTCTTTTTTTCTTGAGTTTTCATGTGGCCAGGACTCAGGTGTGGAAAATAAGGCACCAGCCTCAGGCTAACGTCATCTTCTCTGTCTGAACCTTGTGAGGTGTGTGGAAGAAAAGTCTGAGAGAGAATGTCACACCCACGCAAGACCTGCAGTCCCTGGAGCTACACAATCTTGGCATTTAGAAACCATTAGAGTCTCCGCTTATATATGTCCTTTGACATTTGCCCATGGTAAGTAAATGTTTAGGTCCTCATAGTTGACGGCTCCCCCATCCATTTAGTCAAGGGTATTTGCCTGCTGCCTGAACCTTAAAGGCCAGACACTGAGCCAAGGCCAAGGGGCTCAGCGGAGGAGCAGGTGTTCCTAAAAACCTAAACACCCCAGAGAGTATCTGAGAACCTACCAAGAAAAAGCAGTCTTGTTGTTTATATGCAGTAGGCAAAGAGCTAGAAAATCAGCTTAAAAGCGGTTTAAAAAGAAAAGGTGGCATAGACCTCTACAGCTATCCTGCTGCCATCTGGGAACGCCTTATACATAAATCCAAATAAACTCATCTACTCGCCAAGTTGGACTTGTCTGAGTCATTATTCGGTCTCTCGGATCTCTCTCAGTTTGTGGAAAAGTTTTTTTTAATAGAATTCCAGGTTTTTCTTGTTACAGTCCTGTTTCTTTCAGCAGGCACCCATCTCTCCTCATATTCCCAGCTGCATGGTTGTCCTACAATCTCAGTTTTCTGAGTGGGTTTTTTAAAAGTCAATAATATGCTGTTTATCTAGCATTTTTGTAAGGGCAGGTGTATCTCTGTTCATCTTTCTTTGTCTTAAAGCAGACAGATACTGTTTGGTCTTGTCTTATATACTCTCCGTCTTTTTATTAAGTTTAGGTGCTTCTTTCTTTTTGAAATAATCTCTTCTTCTTCCCCCACTTCTTCAGCCTCTCCACCTCAGCATCCTCTTCAGGACTGCATTTTTCTGTTCACTATGGATGTCTTTTTTTTTTTTTTTTTTGAGACAGAGTCTCGCTCTGTCGCCCGGGCTGGAGTGCAGTGGCCCGATCGCAGCTCACTGCAAGCTCCGCCTCCCGGATTCACGCCATTCTCCTGCCTCAGCCTCCCGAGTAGCTGGGACTACAGGTGCCTGCCACCTCGCCCGGCTAGTTTTTTTTTTGTATTTTTTAGTAGAGATGGGGTTTCACAGTGTTAGCCAGGATGGTCTCGATCTCCTGACCTCGTGATCTGCCCGTCTCGGCCTCCCAAAGTGCTGGGATTACAGGCTTGAGCCACCACGCCCAGCCTCACTATGGATGTCTTGCGTGGAGATCCTCAGTATTCTACATCATCACCACTTCCATTTCTTTGGTAATCACATACACCGTCATTTCTCTGTCTCACACTGCTCTTCTCAGTTCTAAAGCCATATATCCATTTGCAAAATGTCAATTTTTTCTTACATGTTCCATGAGCCTCTCAGACTCAATACGCCCAAAACAAATTCCGTATCTACCACCTAAAGTTAGTCATCTTACGATGTCCCCTCTACCTTGGTAAATTTTCACCTACTCCATTGCCTAAGCTAGAAATCTGGAAGTCATGGATATTTTCTTCTTTCTCCCTCGCATGTAATCCTTTATCAAATCCTGTCAGCTCCATAGCATATTTACTCATTTGTTTCCACTTCTGTTCCTTCCCACTCTATCTAAACTATACAAATCACTATTGTCTCTTGACAGAGCAAAAAACCACCTCCTAAGTGGTCTCAGATCCACTCCCCACATTGTGAGCCATGTGACTTATCCTAACCATGTATATATTATGTCATTTTTCCCAGTTGAAACCCTTCAATATTTTCCATTGGTCTAAGAATAAATCCAAAATATTTAATGTGGTCCTCTGTGAGCTGGTGCCTACCTATTTATCCAAACTTCTTTTCTCCAGGCTCATTGGTCTAGCTGTTCCAAACGTCTTCCTGTGCCTCTTCATCTTTGGTCATTCTCTTCCTAACTTTTAGGAGAATATTTGTTAAGTTACTGAATAAATTACAACTCTATACTTTAATTACTTTAGTCACTATAATTTGAATGAACTAGCTAATGAAAAGTATTGGTTGCCAGTACTCTAATGGGCACTGGCATTGGCCCGAGGCAGCTGTTCATTTATCTTCTCATTCTTCATCCAGTAAAACAGTTCACAGAGACAACAGGTAAATGTGGCTTCCCTAACAAGCTCACAGGAACTGCAGCTCTGATTCTACTTCACGTTTTCTATGCTAGCTCTGTACTCTTCACTGTTAAGCAGCTATCTCCTCTTTGTCTTCCTTAATGCCTTCGTAAGTTGGCATTTGGGTGACCTTTGCCCTTACTCTGATCTCTTAATTTTTGTATTAACTTTTCTTGATAGTTATCATATCCTGTCAGGTTTTATTTAACATTCTGCATGTCTTTTCTCACAGCCTAGATTGTGTGCTTTTTTTTTTTTTTTTTTTTTTTTTTTGAGATGGAGTTTTGCTCTTGTTGCCCAGGCTGGAGTACAATGGTGCAATCATGGCTCGCTGAAACCTCCACCTCCCAAGTTCAAGCTATTCTCCTGCTTCAGCCTCCCCAGTAGTTGGGATTACAGGTGCCCCCCATCATGCCCAGCTTTTTTCTTTTTTTTTTTTTTTTTTATTTTTAGTAGAAACAGGGTTTCACCAAGTTAGACAGGCTGGTCTCGAAATCCTGACCTCAGGTGATCCTCCTGCCTCGGCCTCTCAAAATGCTGGGAATACAGGTATGAGTCACTGCGCCCAGCCGATTGTATATTTTTTAAATTTACTTTAATTCACGTATTTCTAGTATCTGTTTTATTTCATGGCCTTTGCTAGATGTAGAATATAAATTCATTTGGGAGGATAACATGAACAAGAATAAATAAGATCTACATATTCCCCCTTCTTTTATACAAGGAGGTTAAAAAAAAAAAAAAGTATTTAGAGAATGATGTGGAATGGCCCTGGTGGTGGGGTGTAGAGTGTCATTTAGAAGAAGCAACATGCCGATAGATGGAGGATTGATTGAGGACGGCTTCACAGAAGAGGTGGGGCTTGAGCAGGACCTGCTGAAGGAAATATTTTAGTCAAAAGGTCCAATTTGAAGATCAAAGGCTTAATAAGATTGGGAGACAGTTTGAAATTGCTGCTGAGAAGGGAAGAGGACAGTGGCTCATGACTTCCAAAAAGATTGATAGCTGTATGCTCCCTTTCAAAATGAACACAGAGTCTTTGAGCAGGCGCTCCAAGAGTTTGGTTATGATTGTTAGTTGATTGTATTGAATTCTTTAAAGGCTGCTATTCCTCCCAGCCTTTTAGACCATGCACGTCATGTCCAAATAGCTCCTAAATTATTTAGCAGTAATAGGTCGCAATTGTATTAAAAACAATCTCTAAGTTACATAGCAATCTTCTGATTGCAAAGTGCTTTCAAATCCATTCACTCCCTAATTTCTCAAAGTGTGAAAGATGTTTGTTATTGTATGACTGAAATAACACAATTTGTTGTGTTTTAACATTGCCAGCCACTCATGATACCCCTGTAAGTCTCAAAATCCATGTGAACCGTGTATTCACTCTCAGAACTGATGAAGGCATACAGTGAAGAGCATAATTACATTACTGATTAATGATTCCATAGCTTATATAAAGACACATACCATCTATTTTTGACCTAAAACTAGTAGTCCATGGAATGACATTCTTAAAATGTTTTACTTATAGTGCTCTGAAACAGAGTCACCAAAGGAACATAGTAATGTGGATTTCGGGCCCTTGCACCTGTTGTTGCAGCTTGAGAAATGATTTTCAACAAAGGGGAAAACATATTCAAGATAATGCTTTTCTCTGTCAAATCAGCTTATTATATATTTGAATATTAAGGAATCCTTTATAATACAGTCTACTGATAAAATGACTCAAATTCATGTAACATTTATGTAATTTTATTCAGAACAATGTATTATGGCTTATTTTCAAATTACCAAACTGTTGGGATGGTGTCTGGGTTTAAATGCAAACAGGCCCAAATGCATAGAATATACTAAAATTTAGTTAAGTAAGTATTTCGTTTTTTTGGATGAAAAAAATAATTGTTATTCATTCATAGCATACAAAGCCACAGAACCTCTACAGGAGCCACAACATTTAAAAAAATATAAAATCTCAAAAAACAATTTTGATTGAGTTTCTGAAGCTCTTTGAAAAGAGACTTGGAGTCAAGTACGTTGCCATTATAATTAAACAAAGAAATTTCAACATTTAACTAAATTTCATTCCTCTATTCAGGGAAGATTTTAGGATGGTAGATTCACTAAATTACACTGGTGTAGCTGTGCCTCGGACCACGCCCAACCCCTTATATGTATTTAAAACATGCACAAGTAACCTGCCAGGGGAATAGTCTAACAGAAGAATATTTTACTTTTACAGGCAACGTGTTTGATATTTAATTTTATTAATAAAACTTTGAATCTTTAGTCTGGTGCATCCAGACTAAATGGAGATATAGGTGTTTTAGATGATGTCACTTCTTCCTCTGTTAGGATGTTCTGTTATTTCTTTCCTTTTTCAATTTTTAACTTCTAATTATTATGGCTTCATAAGAGCTGTATATGTTTGTGATGTGCGTGTGATATTTTGAGATAGGCCTACAATGTGTTACTGTAATGTTTTTTGACGGTCTATGCTCACTCTTAACTGCCGAGTGCATTATCCAAGCTTTTTAAAGATCAGAGAGTAGAATCTGAAACCCCACACTTTTAAAAGGAAAAAATAATTCCCCACTACCTATTTTAGCATACAATGCATATAGCACACACTTACACAGGGTGAGGTGGGGCGGTGTGCGTGGGGGGTGGGGGTAGCGGGGCGGGGAACTGTTGCGGCAAAGTTAACTCACTTAGAAGTAATTGGTCCTTTGGGGCAGACAGGGAAAGTGCATCTTCCAACAGGAAAGCTAGAGAGTGAGAAACCTTCAAGGGGAAGAAATTAAAGAAACTGGAATAAAAAGATGCCATTGGATAGGTGCGAGCAGGAGAAGATGGAGATGTTTTATAACAAATTAACCTTCAGCCTTTGAGGTTATTCTTTGTATTGAAATTCAGTTGTTTTAAAGAGTCTTTATTACTAAAGACATGATGATTTCCTCATAGCCGAAGGGGAAAGTTCAAATACTATACAAATCTAATAGTCCACCTTAAATCATTTTTGTGTAAAGATTGAGTTGTAGTGAATGAATTTGTCATACTCAGAATGAAACCGGTGCAAATGAAATTCCTGTTAAGGGGCATTAACTTTACTATTTTCTCATTTGCTATAAAAGCCTGGTAAGTACCAAGATTTGGGACAGACTATAGAACTTTTATGAACCGAGAAGAGAAGGGAGGAGCTTCCTGATGGCTTTAAAAGCAAATATTATTTTCTTAGTTTATGATCTAGGGAAATTAAAAAAGTATATTTCTCTCCCTAAGGTTTTCTAGGGTTAATTAGATACTACCAATCTGTTGTTTTAACTCATTTGTTTGCTAGATCCCATCATCCAATATATTTTAACGAGTTTCTTTATGTTATACCCATTTTCCCAGTCATTAACCATCCATGTGCTAATCACACAATTATCTTGTCATTCATTTTATAAGACGTTCTGTAAAAACCCACAGCATCCTTCCAGAATGCAGGGGATAAAATTATATTCAGATCATAAACGTTGTTTTATTGAAAGCTTTATGAATAATTTGAGTAAAGAAACAAAAGCACAATAGGAAATATCATTCTATGTAAATAAAGGGAGTATTTAAGAATTATTGAAACCTATGAAAATATATGTTTTATGTCTTCTAAGATTCTGGAAAAGTGAGTTGTGAACAGTTTTAAGTGATTCATTTCAACAGTTGTCCAATGCAAATTCTTTAAACTCTGATCATTAAACTATCATTTTTAAATTATTTAATGGGATCATTCGACAATGCCTAAACTTAACATAGTATTTTAAAGGAATTTCTTTCTAAGATGCTGTGGCTGATTTTGCAAAAATTTAAACAAATTGTAAAGATGAAGAGACCAGACTAGGCATTTATTCAAACATGAGCAATAAAGCTTAACTCCCACCCACCTAAGGAAGGACTCTTTTCTTGCTTCTCCAACCACCTTGACGAAGGGAAAGAATGCCCTGCTATGTTAGGACCAGCCATTTTTTGCTTCCCCAGAATGGATTACTCTTTGCATCCAATACCAGAGAACCGTCTACACGGCCCTGGACACTTGGGTTTGGAAACGTGGCTTCTGCCACCACCAGTTCACTGAAACAGAATGCACAGAAGAGGCCGAGGTGTCCAGTCTGTAACACTGGACAGCATTCACCCTTTCATGAAACTGGAGTCTACTTTGGCTTCACGGACACCATCACCTGCTGTATTTCCTTAATTTGTCTGAAATTCACTATATAGTCTCCATTCAGTTTCGTTCTCTTCTGGCCTTCTTCTCGTCAGTTTTCTGCTTGGCCTTATATCCTTATCATTCAACTCTCAAGTATTCTCACAACTTCAACCATGACTTCTAGTTTATATGCTGCCAATCTGTATTGTCCACCAGTCTTAGCCCTGAACAGTAGATATTTATTCAAATGCAAGCTGGCCATCTCCATTTTATTTCCATCTCAGGCATATCAAAATCATCCCTTTTCAGGTGTCCATTTTAATGAAGAAAACCATCATTCATTAAGTTGCCCCAAGCGCTTCTCTTCTCCTATTCCTACAGCCATATTGTCAGTAGCATGCAATAGAAAGACAGAGCTTACTCATGTAACATAATGTTGGTGTATAGGCTTCTTTTTATTAGATTTCATGTTCTAACAGTCACTGCCTGTGGCTTCATCCTGAAGGACTAGGATGATCCTGTATGTTCAAGTGCCTCACACTGGGCCTTGGCAATGCAGGAAAGCTCTGAAGGGCATGGCTGTCTTCTGGCTGGGACATGCCCAATACTTTATTGGAAGCTATAAACAGCTTTTCTTTCATATATTATTGGCAAGAATTATGTCATATGATCCGTACTTGCCAAAAAGGAATCTTGGGAATTGAGTATTTTAGCTCTCAATCTCTATAACAGCAGCAGTAGGGGGGATTATGAAGGCAATCAGTCAAGTCATAATCCATACCTTATGCCAAGCCTCTAATTTATTTCGGATTATCATAGGACTCTCTTAAGGCCCTATTTTGAGTCTTTCCTTTTCCAAATGATTTGTGCATTCATACTCTCCACTGTTGCTGGGATAATCTTTCTATGCAAATCTGATGAATTGTTTAAAGTCCAAGTTCCTTAATAAGACACATGTGAGGTCCTCCAAGACCTGACTGAAGATCCGGTTCCCTGCCAAAAAGCCCACATATGATTGTCAGACCTGAAAATAGATAATGATAAAGGCTCTACCTGGCAGGCCTTCCACAGAAAGCTGCCCTCCCCACAGCAGACTTCTTGGTGCACAGCCAGTGCATGGCAGTCTCTGAAAGGAGCTGCAATCAAGGATTCCAGAGGGTCCGGCCCACCATGCTCCTAGCACACCTGCCCTCTCATCAAGCGCCTTCATTCAGATGTCTCTTTATGGGGAGTTTTCGAGGGAGGCCTTCCTTAAGCACCTGTGTGGAATCTTCCTTATCAGGGAGGTGGGGAAGAGGAGCCCTTTCTCTTCACTATAACTCAGTGCTCAGTGCTTTTCCACCTAGCCCTTTCTCCTTTTCCTCCTCCCCTTGGCAGTGAGAAGCCATGTTGATTCGCCTGACCCCCAACCTGTTCATACCATGGGGGACAATAGAAGGGGAAGTCAGAGCTTTGCGAAGTTTAGGCTCCCATCTGCGCCATCTCAGTGAGCAAGGAAAGGCTGCACTGTTACTCTCACTACTTTTTGTTGTCTTAATCAGCAACGCGGACACCTGGCAATTTTACTCTCTCCAGCTCAGCTCAGCTCAGCTCCTGCCACTGGCATCCACACCTGTTACAGGCCCACCACGTACATCTGCTCGCTGCAGTCACAGAGCCATTACACTGAGACTGCAGCGATGCCACAGAGACAGAGTTTAAGGACTGAAGGGCACCCAGTGAGAAGATGGGAGGAGACCCTCAAATCCATCTCCCTGATGAGTTCCGGGCTAGGATTTTTAAGGGGATTATAGAGAGCAAGGGGCTAGAAAGTTGGGGCTGTTGATTCATCCGGGGCAATGGAGGTAAAGTCATCAGGTTATGGAAACAGCTGACAGTGGTTTCATCAGTATGCAGGACCTGAAGGAATGTCTCAAAGGGAAAACAATGTTTCATAATGTTCAAATTGTAATATCTATTGAGCAAAGGGACCTGTAATCCTGTAACAGGGTCCACGTGATTCTACGACAATGGGAACTGTACAAGTATGAGGAAGCAGGTCAGAAAGCAGCTGACCCAGGATTAATACTGAATGTGCTGCAAACTTGCTTCATTTCCATTTCTTCCCAGCCCTTCTTCTCTGATTAATCTACAAAGTCTACACGCCCACCTATTTCTTTACACCCTTCCCTCTTGTGCTGGCCCCATTTCTATGCTCCAAACAGTTCCTCAACCTAACACAAGTCTTTCTAAGGACACTTATTTCCTCTTCTCTCTGTAAATGCACAGATGTGAAATCGCTGGATCATAGGGTCAAAGTGGGTTCCCTTTGTAAGAAACTGCCAATAAGTTTTCCAGACATACTGTACCATTTTACACCCCCAGAAGCAACATATGATAGTTTCAACTGACCCACACATTCTTGTCAGTCATTGGTGGGGTCAATCACTTATTTAATTTAATTTAATTTAATCATTTTAATTAGAATTAGCCATTCTAATAGAAGTACAGTGGTACTGGATTTTCATTTAATTTGCATTTTCTTTTCTTTTCTTTTTTTTTTTTTTCTGAGACGGAGTCTCGCTCTGTCGTCCAGGCTGGAGTGCAGTGGCCAGATCTCAGCTCACTGCAAGCTCCGCCTCCCGGGTTCACGCCATTCTCCTGCCTCAGCCTCCCGAGTAGCTGGGACTACAGGTGCCCGCCACCTCGCCCAGCTAGTTTTTGGGTTTTTTTTTTTTTTTGGTATTTTTTTTTTTTTTAGCAGAGACGGGGTTTCACTGTGTTAGCCAGGATGGTCTCGATCTCCTGACCTCGTGATCCACCCGTCTCGGCCTCCCAAAGTGCTGGGATTACAGGCTTGAGCCACCGCTCCCGGCCCTGCATTTTCTTTAAGACTAATAATGTTTCAGCCTATTTTCATATGTTTATTTGCCATGGATATGTCTTCTTTGGGGAAGAGTCTGTTTAAATAGTTAGCCCTTTTTATTGCGATTTTATTTTGAGAATTACTTTTATAATCTAGGTACAAGATCTTTGACAGACATATGCTGTGCAAATTTTTTTTTCCAGTGTATGGTTTGTCTTTTTGTTTTCTTTACAGTGTCTGTTGAAGTACATTTGTTAAATCTCAATAAAATCAAATTTTTCAAATTTTTTTGTGGATTTTGCTTTCAGTCTTGTATTTAAGAAATCTTTACATAAGTCAAGATCATAAAAATTTATTTCTTTTTTCTAGTTTTATAGTTTCAGTTTCAGTTTTTTTAATTCAATAATCAAGAAATGCCAGATATGAAATTTCAATTCTAAAAGTTTCAAATAATTTTGTTTTTATATCTTTTAAATATCTCCTGAGATTCTCTACCTTTTTAATGCATACATCTTTCTTTCTAATGAATAGATTCTATGACATATTGTAGTTATTTCAAAATTTTTGTCCAAGAATTCCAGCATCTGGGTCATCTAAAAGTTTGTTTCTGTTTACTTTTTTCCTCTTGATTATTGGTCTCTTTTGCAAAGGTGCATTTCTCTTCACCTTTTATTGTATGCTGTGTGTATTATGGAAGTAGAAGCCGTGGATAAAGTAGAAAATACACAATACATGCTCACACACACACACATGCAAATGCACACACACATGCATTTCCCACCAACCAAGGGAAGATAACCTTCCTTCTGCTGGGATGTGAGGGTGACATGTGCATGAAAGGCTGATCAATTTCATCAAAAGATGTGTGATTTTGCCACCTGAAGACTTTAAGACTGTGAGATATTGAGTCTTCTTAACTTCAAAATTCAAGAGAGCTGGAGACCACCAGGTCGAGACCATGAGATGCTGAAGTCTTGAGAGGAAAGCTCTCCTCTGCCTCCTGGCTCCTCCCAACCTTGGTTTCTCTGCAATGTTCCCTTTAATGTTGTATATCTTTGCATTCAGGCTTGTCCAGATTCAAACCTGAAGAAGCATCAGACCACAGGTTATTGATTTTGGTTGATTGTTTCTAATTCAAGCAAACCTGGGTTGTTTTTAGGTCCACGACTCTTTCTGCACTGCCTCCCAAGGCCCCCAGCAGGTCCCAAATATAAAGGCTTCTGTGCCACTTTTCACCTGGGAAGGCTGTATCATTGGGATTTAGTGGGTTTGTTTGTTTGTTGTTTGTTTGTTTTTCAAACTATATCTATGTATCTCCAACTCTGATGCCTTTAAGAATATTATGACATGGTGGATTATCTAAAAGTTTCCATTTTAGCAGAAATTGGAGGTTCTTTCCCATCTTAACCGGAATTAGAACTCCAAAAAAAGTACTGATTACCCTCAAATGTTATCCAAGTATTTATTCAAATTATCCATTCTGCTGTTTGAAAAAAAGCCTAATACATGTATTCTTCCTGTGTGTATATTGATTGCATTCTATTTCTTTAAAATATACACTGCTAATTTCTTCTAGTACATTGAGCTAAAAGTTTTTCATGTTTCTTCTTTGTAAGAGTCTTTTATGTCTGTGACTTGTGCTATAAGTAATATTTTGTATATTTTGTAAGTTTTGATATGCAATATTCTAACTACCATCATTCTCTAATTATTTTGTAATAGAAGTTTTGATTTATTTTTTCATAGTAGTCACTTAGAACTTTTTGTAATTTGGTTATTAATTTTGACTTATATTGCATTATGTTAAACAGTTGTTTGTGGGATTATTATTGCATATTGAAAATATTAAAAATTATATTATTTAATAATTGCCAAATTTGGAAGTAGAACCTAGGAACTTGAAAAAATTAAGCTCATTCTCCTTTATTGACAATAAAATTTTATTTGTTAATGTATTCTCTCTCTATACCTGTGAATGTATTCTCTCTATGTATGTGATATATTCTCTCTATATATGTGTTACATTAGTTTATTTCTGTAATTCTAATTACTTATACGTGTATGTAATAAATTATGTTTTCCTGATATATCTTTCATAACATATGTTTCTCCTTGTTGAAGTTTATAAAAATTTATATTGCACTAATTTTAAAGTAAAATATTAAGCAAGTGGTATAACATCTAGAGAAAACTCAAACCATGCTTTTCCTCTGCTCTCACACCAAAACAAAAACGATCATTAACACAGAAGACTTCTGTGACCCCCAAACCTGTGGAGATGTATCTCCACCAGCGAGCAGGCAATCATCTCTGCAGTG
>NC_045442.1:126798178-126812686 GCF_002776525.5 Piliocolobus tephrosceles | reverse complement strand
CACCAGCGAGCAGGCAATCATCTCTGCAGTGGGCACCAGCTGGGTGTCCACCAATTCAGTGCCAGCATCTACTTGGAGGCGGCATCAGATCCCACACAGCTTGAGGACTCCTCAGTCTCCAGGACTCTCCTCCTTCCCCTTCAGACAACAAGCAAGTCTAGGCCTCCAGAACTTCTGACCAACCAGTTTTATAATGGGGTTCCTGCGACACCCTCTTTAGGTTCAGTTAATTGGCTAGAGAGGCTCACAGAACTCAGAGAAGCACGTTTTCTGGTTTATTATAAAGGATAAATACAGGATAGAAATAAACAGTCAGCTGAAGAGATGCATGGGGTGAGGTCTGCAAGGACCCTGAGCACAGGAGCTTCTGTCCCCATGGAGTTGTATTCAGCTCTCCAGAATCTCTCGAACCCTGTCCTTTGGCCTTTTATGGACACTTCATTGGCCGTCCATGATTGAAGCATGGATGACTGAGTGGAAATGTGATTTTACCAAAAGGATGTGATCTAAACCCAGCCAGGCCTGTCTGTTCAGACTCCTCCAGCATAGCTGTGCCATGTTCCTTCCTCCAGGGTATGGGGCAGGACCCTCTCTGAAGTGAGAGTCAGATTAGAGTCCCGCCAAGACAGGTGAAAGGAGGGTAGGAGAAGGTCAGAGAGCGTGAGAGATTCTGTTTCCTGAAGCCTGCTCCTGAGGTCTAAAGCACCCCAACCTTATACCAAAAGATGTGACTAGGGTTATGGGAGTTATGCACCAGGAATGGTGGGTGAAAATATATATACATATATAAAAGTTTTCTATATATATAGTTATATATGTTAGTTTCCTATATATGTAGTTTTCTCTCTATATAGAGATATTATAGATAGATCTATATGTATTTATTATATATTTATTATACATACACATATATAAAATCATACTATCACATATAACTAATACACAGGAAAAATAAAACACAAGAATGTAGAGAATGTAATATGCAAATTCTTCAACGTTTGGGAAACAGTACATGTCATCACACATTTTGTTATCATATCCTCTGACAAAGTTTGGACTACAAAGGAGTTGCAGACTTGCCATTGGGGTGTAAATTGAATGCAAAGCGTGTGATCTCTGGTTGGAATTAAGCATAAGTGGGATATAATGACCTTCAAATACTAAAATTGTTCATTCATTCTCTGTCAATTCCACCTAGAAAGCTTTTTGGCTGGTAGAGGTATAATAAAACTAAATGGTGCTCACACATTGTTCTTACACGTATATTCTTCTGTTCAATGGCTTTTAAATGTGAGTTTCATGGAAAGTTCAATTTTATGATATGTTTTATTTGACTGATCATTCTTATTTGAATTTTCCCTTTGAACTTCTAGCAAAGCTTTTTGAACCCAGAGACTTTCCTCCAAAGGACACTTTAACCCATTTAAAAAATAAAGATTGCTTCCACTTCTGGGATGATAAAGTATTTACGCTTTCCCCTTTTCTTCCCACTAAGAACAACTAAAAACCCTGAATGTTTTATATATATAAACACAGAAAGACTCTTAAGGTGGAGAGAAGAGGCAGATGAGTGAGTGAGCCCAGGACTCCAGAGAAACCATCGGGGCGAAATCCTCGAGTTTTCCTTCTCCCAGAGAGAAACCACAATTGGAGCTGAAAATTGCAGAAACCTGGAAATAGCAAAGGGCACAGGCAATAAACACCCAACAAAAGGATGTGAAAAGAGCAGCCTTGCAAGACAGAATGTTTTGAGACGAAAATGCTCTATTGTAGCCAAACACCACCTAATAAACTGCAGACGCACCCATGCCCCCACCAGCCAGGGCTGAGTGAAGAGCCCAGCAAGGCACAATGCAGAGACGCAGCCCCGGACCCTGCAGTGTCAGGTGAGGCTTGGGGGAGTTGGGACACCCAGCAGCAAGGCCCCCTCCCTCAAATGGCGTCAGCAGGGGCCACGTGGGAGCAGTAAAGAGGGGCTTGTTCCCTTCATTAGGAATTCACCAGTGGAAACCTAGTGAGGACCAGACGTCCCACCCCCAGCTATACCAGGGCATCCCCTCCGTGGTTGCGAATGAAGACAGATGGGAAACCTAAACTGTATCCCCACAGGTGACAGTAACAGCACGGTGCTCAGCCTAGCCCTGATGCAGCAGCCAGAAGAACCCAGCTGAAAGAAAAAACATCTCTAACATCCAGAGTCCCAAAGTGTAATAACCAAGATACCCAGATTTCAGTGTAAACAACTGTTACAGCAAGAACCACAACCAACTCTCATAGAGAATGAAGGAAGACAAGCAATGCACACACACACTGGAAATCAGACATGTCAGAGCTTCAGAGATTCTAAAGTGGCCATCAGAAAAATGCTTGAAGGAGCAGCTATGAACACACTACAACATGTGCAAAAATGCACATTTAAGCCCTGTCATAAATCTTTCTATTAAATGACAATCGCCTTAATGACTAAAATGTATGCTATCTGTAAGAAACTCCCTTCAAATATAAGGATGGAGGCAGGTTGAAAATAAAAGGATGGAAAAACATGTATTATGCACATACCCATTTTCAAAAAATAGTAATGGTTGTGTTAATATTCAATAAAATGAAGACATAAACATTATATACTAATAAGTGGTCATTAACTAAGAAAACAGCAATCCTAGATGTGTATGCACCACACATATTATAAACAAACTATCTGAAGCAAAAGCTTATAAAAGTTACAGAGGATCATTTTTTAAAAAGAATATCAATTGTAGTTGAGCCTTCAACACTCCTCTCTCAACGACTGGTAGAAAAATTAGAGAGAAAATTAGCAAGAATATAGTAAAATTTAACAACATCAGTAACCACAGGTAACTGGCATTTTAAAGCACTCCACCCAACAGCAGAATTCACCTTCCTTTAAAGTGTCCACAGAACATAAACCAAGATAGACAATTTCCTGGGACGTAAAACTAACCTCAAAACATTAAAACAATTGAAAGTATACATTATGCTATTTGACCACAATGGAATAAAACTAGAAATTAGTAACATAAACATAACAGGACAATTCCCAAACAGTTGGAAAGTAAACATGACTAAATAACCCATGAATCAAAGCAGTCTCATGGGAAATTACAGAAATACATTGGACTTACGAAAATGAAAATTCAGCCTAGCAACATTTGTGAAGCACAGCTAAAGGAATGTGAGATGAAAATTTATAGCCCTAGGAGCGTATATTAGAAAGGAGGAAAAGGCTCAAATCAATAATCTAGGTGACCACCTCAAGGAAAAGTAACTCCAAACAAGCAGAAAGAATGAAATAATAAAGATAAGAGCAAAATCGATGAAATGGAGAACAGAAAAATGGAGAAAAAATCAGTAATCAGTAATGAGCTGGTACTCTGAAAAGATCAATAAAACTTCTAGCAAGAATGACAAAATGAGAAGATGCAAATTACCAATATCAGAAATGAAACAGGGAACATCACTACAAACTGCAGATATCAAAAGGATAATACGGGAAGACAACAAACCACTCTGCACCTATCAATGTGATGATTTTGGTGAAGTAAACCAATGCCTCAAAAAACACATATTATCACAATGTATCCAAAATGAAGTAGATAATTTGAATAGCCCTACAATTATGAAGGAAATCAAATTGATAATGTGAAAACCCCCTTAACAAGAAATTCCTAGGCCCATGTGGTGTCACTGCAGAATTCACCAAATGTTTAAACAAGAATTAACATCAATTCTATACCATCTTTTCTAGTAAATAATGGAGGAGAAAACATTTCCCAATTTATATCATGAAGCTAGGTTTGCCATGATGCCAACACTCAGAAAGAAAGAACACAAAAACTACAGAGCAATATCCCTCCAGAATACAAGCACTACAATCTTTAACAAAATATTAACAAGTAAAAATTAGCAATATTAGAAAGAATTACCCACCATGACCAAGTGGGTTTATTCCAGGGGCAAGGTTGTTCAATGTTTGAAAATCCAGTAATGCAAACCAGCATATTACTAAGCCAAGCTAAAGAAGAAAAGCAACTGCTCTTAACAATTGATCCAGAAAAAGCCTTTGACAAAAGTCATCACTTATTCATGTCAAACATTCTCTGAAAAATACTAATGGAAGGGAACTTCATCAACTTTATAAAGAGTTTCTACTGAAAAACAACAACAACAAAAACAACTCTACAGCTTCTTCTACTTGATGATGAAAGACTGAATGTTTTCCCCCTAAGATGAGGAACAAGGCAAAATCTCTACTCTTGCCACTGTTATTTTGCATATTACTAGAAGTTCCTGTCAATGAAATAATGCAAGAAAAAACAGATGGGACACAAAACAAAAATGAAAAAAATAAAATTATCTGTTTGCAGATGACTTGATTGTCTACATAGAAAATCTCAAGGTATCAAAACAAAACAAAATGAAATTCCAGAACTAGTTACTGAGCTCAGTTATGATTACAGGATACAAGATAAACATACAAAATTTATGTGTATTTTTTATGCTAACAATGAACACAACGAACAAGAAAATTGAAAATAAAATAACATTTAAAATTGTTTGAAAAGAAATAGGCATAAATATAACAAAGCATACATAGGACTGGGCACAGTGGTTCACACCTGTAATCTCAACACTTTGGGAGGCTGAGGAAGGAGGATTGCTTGAGCCCTGGCATTTGAGACCAGCCTAGGCAAGATGGAGTGACTCCATCTCTATAAAATAATTGTAATAATTAGCCAGGCATGGTGGTACATACCTGTAGCCCCAGCTACTCTGAAGGCTGAGATGGGAAGATCTCTTGAGCCCAGGGATTCAAGGATCCAGTTAGCTATGATTGCACCACTACACTCCAGCTAGATGAGAGAGAGTGAGACCCTGTCATATACAGCACTTGTATGCTGAAAGCTATAAAATGCTAATGAAATAACTACAGAGCTAAATAACTGAGGACACATACATAATTATGGATTAGAAGACAGCATAGTAAAGATGCCAGTCATCTCCAAGTTGATATACAGATTCAATCCAATGTCTATCAAAATTCCAGCAAAATTTTTGTGGATGCAGACAAGTTTATTCGAAAACTTATGCAGAAAGACATAGGAATAAATAAACAACTTTTAAAAGAAAAATCAAGTGGGAGGAATCAATCCAGTTTGCAGGCTTATGTTGATGCACTAATCATGATTGTGTGGTAATTCATAGTGGATAGACACATGGATAAATGGAACAGAATAAAAAACCTAGAAATAGACCGACACATAGATGCATGACTTTTATAAAAATTAATGAGTTGTATCTAAAACTCACATGGAAATATAAAAAACTTAAAGTAGAACAGGTGATTTATTTGAAAGCAGAAGAAAGTTGGAGGATTTGCTCCAGTTGATTTTAGAACTGACTCTAAAGCTACAGTAATCAAGACTATATGGTATGGGTGAAAACACAGATGACTGTGTCTATGAAACTACAGAGAATGTTTCTCAATCTTGGCCTGTTGACATCTGGGGACAGATAATTCTTTGTTGTGGGAGCTGCCCAGTGCATTGTAGGACTTTATTGCATCTCTGGCCTCTATATACAAATGCTATTTAATAGTAGTATCTTCCAGTCATGACGAACAAAATTGTCTGCAGACATTAACAAATGTTCCCTAGGGGGCAACTAGGGAAAACATTGCCCTTAATTTGGAACTACTAGTTTAGAAGTTGACCTGCACATATATGTTAAGTAGATTTTGGACAAAGCTATCAAGGCAATTCAATGGGAAGCAGAAAGTTATTTCGAAAAATGATACTGGAACATTAGACACGGGTGCTCTACTCACACCATACAAACCCCAAAAGTAACTTGAAATTGATCACAGACATTAATATAAAACCTAAAACTAAAACATGAAAGATACTACTGCACACCTTCTGGAAAGACTAAAGAGTGTGGCCACACCAGGGGCTGGCGAGGATATAGGACAGACACACCTCTCAAACACTGGGTAAGAATGGTGTGACAGCTTAGGAAACAATTTGGCAATTCTTTTTGACAAGTAAAAAATACATCTATCTCACATTCCACCTGGGCTTCCACAACAAAGCACCACATATTGGGTGACTTATCAACAGAAATTTATTTCTCACAGTTATGGAGGCTGGAAGTTGAAGATCAAGGTGCCAGCAGATTCAGGGTCCAGTGAGGACCGGCTTCCTGGTTCATAGACAGCACCTTCTCATTGTGTCCTCACATGGCAGAAGGGGTGAGGGAGCCTTCTGAGGTCTGTTTCAGAAAAGCACTAATCCCTTTCATGACGACTACATCCTCTTGGCCTAATAAGCTCACAAAGGTCCCACCTCCTGATAGCATCACTTTAGAGGAGAGGCTTTCAACATGTGAATTTCGGAGGGATGCACATTCATGCCAGAGCAACCTACTATAACTTGAAGCTCTGCCACTAGTAATTATTTACCTGAGAAAGAAGGCCATACATGTCTATACAAAGACTTATACCTGAGTGTTCATTGCAGTTTTATTTGCAATTACCAAAAACTGGAAACATTCCAAAATGCACATGTTAGACTTATGGATATATCAAATGTAGTATATTCAATTGAAAACTACTCAGCAATATAAAAAGAGCAGCCTTCTGAATCATGCAACAATATGGATGGATCTTGAAATAATCCTATGAGTGAATAAAATCAGACAAAAACATTGTACTGCTCTATAATTTCATTTCTACAACATTCTTGAAAGTGCAAACTAATCCATACTGACAAGAAGTAAATCACTGATTGCAGAGAAAGGGTTGAATGAAGAGATGAATGCACAGGGGTGTGGAGAGACTTTCAGGGAAGGTAGAAATGTTTGGTATCTTGATTATGGTGTGGTTTCACCCAGCATACATAAGTCAAAATTCTTCAAATTGTGAAATTTATATATGTGTGGCTTTGGAGGCATAAATTTTTCCTCAACACAGTTGAAAAAATTAAATTTAAATTGGCACACAATTAACCCACTAAAGTAAATTATGGTTTTACTTTGTAACTTTTCCAGTTTTTGAACAAAGCTCAGATCACAAAAACTGTCTCAAGAATAAGATTATTCCTGGATATTGTTGACTTAATAGAAATCACAATTTATACATTTTAAAAAGGAGAAAAGAAGTCTTTATTTCTCAGGGTTACAGCCTGCAAGATGGCCAGACTGCAAGTTGGGAAGCACAGCCTCTGGTCAAGACCAAAGACAGGCACCATGAAGGAGGAGGGGTTGGGGTAGGACACACATATTCAACAGGTTACCGTGGGAGTTATGAATGTTCATGAAGGGATCCTGCCACATGTGTATTGAACAAACATGCATGTAACATATGACCCATGTTCACTTTAGGGTAGAGACAACATTCAAAAGCATTACAATCAGACCCTATATGTCAAAAGGTCTTTTCAGGACATGAAGTCTTGACAGTGTGCAGCCTCTGGAAACTGTCCAGAATCAGTCCACAGCCAATGGTCTTCTTATATGAAAAAAGCTACTGAAATCAGTCTCTTGTCCAGTCAAAACTGGAATCATGGCTCATGGAACAGGGGGGTCACTTAATCAGGGTCCAGCAGTGAATGAACTGAAAATTGTTTCACTAGTGCTTATCTCCAGGCCAGTGCTTATTTAGTTGTTAGAAAGAGAGAAAAAAAAAAAAAAAAGCTATGGCAGTGAGAACAAGCTTATTCTTCAAGTGTAGAGTAAGTGACTTAACCTTTGCCTGCCATGGGCTTAGGTCCCGTTTATAATTTGGTATCATATTATCAGAGAGAGTCTGTTCTGTCATTCTTATAATCTGTATTTTAACATCAATGCTGGTCAGTTGTGTCTAAACCCCAAAAGTGAGGGGGTGTAATGAGCTATGCCTGACCACCCATCCTGTCATGTCCAGGAATTCCATTTTAAGGGTTTTCTGGCATCCCCTGGGCCAAAAGGGAGTCCATTCAGTTAGTGAGGATTTAGAATTTCATTTTAAGTTCTCAATATAATATAGTCTTTGGGATTATTTTTGCCATGTTTTTCCCCATCATGTGGTACCTTTTAGAATTCTAATATATTCAGTTGCTCCTTAGAGAGATAGTGTGGCTTACCAAAATTCCTTTCATAATTTCTAAATTAAAAATATCTGGATTAAAAAACATCATTTAGATTGTCACTACCAGACTTGAAAAATAAATGCTAAAAGAAAAATATAAGAATAGGTACATTTTCAGTTAAAAAATTCAGAGGCAGTAGGTGCTAAATGGAAAATGCAATTAGTAATTAATTGATTGAAATTTTTCTTCAATCCCAGAAGAAGAACCTCATTTAAAGGCTGAGGATGGTTTACATATGTAAGATTATTAACTAAGCCAATTGGAATTACAATGAATGAAATAAAGAGTATTTGAAAAAGTATAATAACATTTGTCAGATGTGAATTGAAAAATGAAAATTCTTTATGCAAATGAATTGGATAATGGAAAAATAGAAAATGGAAATTATTTATGCAAAAATGAATTAGGTAATTCTCAGACCTTTTTTTCTTTTCCTTTTTTTACAAAACTTGGAAAGCAGTAGGTATGCAGATTCCGTATTTCAAAATAAAAGACTTGACTGTGATGAATGCCCATCATGTGTCATCTTATGAAATCCTCCTTTGGGATAAATATCATTTTCATTGCATAGATTGAAGATAACTTGATAAGAATTTCGGATTCTGGTGGATAATGGCAAATTAGATGGACATTTAGAAAATTTTCCTGAGACTCAATTATTTGTGTACAATACCCTCTCCAAATCTCATGCTACTGTCTGGGATCCAGCAGCAACACAAGCTTCAGTACTAGAAGAATGGACTGCTGTGCTACCAATGGGAAAAAAATCAAACCCATTATATGAATGACAAGGCTTTCCAACTAACTACTGCCCCCGCCCCCCCTACACACACATATACCTCAATAATACTAATAACTTTTTAAAGTAAAGAAATGAGAATTTCTTTGAGGTGAGATTTTGAGATAGATTGTAAGTACAAGTACATTCATAAGTACTTACAAATTCAATTATAAGGACATCACTTACCTACTTCAAAATGATGCTGCATTAACACATGACCTCAAAACCATCATTAACAAAAAACTTAACATAATAAACTCTTATTTCACTCATGACTTTGCAGGTTTTCAGTTTAGACCAGGCTCAGCGGAGCTGTTTTAGACAGGCTCACCCTCATGCCTGGCAGGCTAATGGCCCTGGAATGGGGTAATGGAGTGTCTGAGTCACGTGTCTTTCATCTTTCTCAGGCTGGCTTGGGCACATCCTCTGATCATTGCACAAGTGCAAGAGTGGGTGATGGTGATTGGCAAGCATACTCCCTCTGCAGGCACTGCACTCACTGACTTCCCATTACTCAGGCGATCACAGGACTGAGTGCGGAGCCACCCTGGAAGGGAGCCACAAGGTTGTGCAAAGGAACAAAGTGTGGGTCATTGTCTGGACTATTCTGTCCTACTGATGCATCTTTTATCTTTACCACACTGTCTTAATTATTGTTATATTTTGGTATTATGTGTCATGAGTTCTACGACTTGTTTCTCCATTTTGAAGAATGTTTATACTTGTCTAGGTTTTTTGCATTTCCACATAAATATCAACCAGCTTGTCAATTATTATTATTTTTTTGAGCCAGCGTCTCACTCTGTCACCCAGATTGGAATATAGTGGCACAATCATGGCTCACGGCAGCCTAAACCTCCTGGGTTCAAGTGATTCTCCCACCTCAGCCTCCCTAGTAGCTACAGTCTCTAGTACAGTGATGAACGGAAGTTCTGAGAAAAAAAAATCCTTCCTTGCCCCTGATCATAGGTAGAAAGCATTGTGTTTTAACATTAAATGTTATACAAGCTAAAGTCTTCTTCTTAGATGCTCTTCATTAAGTTGAGAACGATTCATTCTATTCTTAGTTTGTTGAGAGCTTTTATCACTAATGAAAGTTGAATTATGTTAATGCCTTTTTTCATTTATTGAGATTTTCATATGATTTTTTCTGCTTTATTTCATTAACATAAAGAATGAATATTGGTTATGTTCTAAATATTACACCAATCTTGTATTCTTGTGGCAAACTCCACTTAGTCATGATATATAGTCTCTTCTGCATATTTTTGCTTTTACTTGGTGACATTTTATTAAGATTTTGCATCCATATTTGTGTTGGACAGACAATAAGGTGGCCCAATGGTCTCTGACTACTAGCAGTCACAGTGTTGTGAATTCTCTGTGTGGAATCCCCTCTCACTGTCTTGAGTGTGACCTGTCATTTGCTTTTAATCTATAGAAGGCAGCAAATATGATGGATGTCCCTGTTTATATATGGGATTACATCATGGAGGATATGGTTTCCATTAGGCCAGGGGACTCTCTCCTTTGGAGACTGAAGAGGCAAGCTGTGGATTGGAAGCTGGTGTGTGGGCAGGACCCCATTGGAAGCAGATTACAGCAGCCTCTGTCACACTGTAACACCCTTATGAAGGTAAGTACTGCCAACAGCTGCCTGAGTTTGGAAGCAGATCCTTCCCCAGTCGATCCTCAGATGAGACAACAACCATGGTTCACAGCTTGCTTACAATCTTGCAACTCTGAGACAGATGGCAGAATCCACAGCTCACAGCAGGAGGAGCAGGACAAAGATGCTTGGACCCCGTGGAAAGCTGTCTTTAATTCTGAGCAGCTGCACTCTAATATACAAGTCCAGCAAGTGCCTCATGCTCCCTTTCCTGTTCTTCATAAGAAAAGTGAGCACATCACTTTTAGAGTTCAGAAAATATCCCTGCTTTTGTTTTGTTTTGTTTTCCTGTGCTTCCTCAGTGGATCAGTGCCTAAATTGATCAATATTTTTGCCAACACTTCTGCCACACTTGCCTTTGGTATTTTTCTCCATTCATTGTTTTAAGATTGCTACAGCTGTGCTTATTGCCCCACAGGGGTTTCTGTCTTATGTTTTAGGTATAACTCTCTATCAGGTTGCCAATAAGCAGTCTAGATCCTTCTGTTCTTTTGAGCCCCTCTTGCATACCTGGGTTCAAGCACACCTAAGTATCACTAAATCCTGCTACACAAAAAGCATTCCATTTTACTGAAAATAGAAGTTAAAACGGAACCCACAAGAGCTGATTTTTTTTTTCCATTTTTCGACTGGCAGGAAGTATTTTTAACAACTTTGGAGAAGAGAGCAGTCATTTTCAAAATTTTCTTTTCCTTCACATGTGTTCAAATTTTCTTTTTTTTTTTTTTTTCAAAAATTTTAGTCCTGATACTGTGAGTCCTTCTTAGTAGTACTGAGAAGTTAGCTCACCATGTCTCTGAAGACAGCGGAGACTCCATGGGTACCTGGACCTGCAGTGCCAGCCATGGTTTTCCAAAACGTTTACAGTGGCCCTGAAGGCTTTTACTCTAGGCTTTTGCTGCACATGAAATAAAAAGATTTTTAGCATAAGATTTGAGATGCCATTACTTTAATAAATATGAATGTATTTGTTCAGTTATTTTTAGTGTCTTTTCAGCAGATATTTCATCAACAACAAACAAACAAAAAAAAACCATTGACACCAAGGTTTGTCAACCTTTCAGATCTTGATTTCCAACCTCGTCCTTCTAAATCATTGGAAACTGGGACCCAGGAAATGGTCGGTGCTTACGATAGGGTTTGAGTAGTGTTTAGGAACCATAGCAAGAGCAATCATAACTATGGTAATAGAAACGATCAGTGATCTGCCTTCAGGCATAATGACACTGATCGTTGATTCCCCAGTCAACAGTGAGGAAGGATGCTGATTTCAGTATTTCATAACACGTCCTTTTGAAGGTCACAGTATTAAGCTTTTACAATCTGTTCTTGTGATCTTAATGTTAAGTATTTCATGCTTCCTAATAATACTACCTTTTTAATTTGTTTTGATGGGAATCCTTATTCTGCCACACCAAAACAGGTAGGCATAGACATAAAAAGTTGACGTTTTAATGCATAAAGTCTAATTCCAAAACCATGGCTAAAGGAACATAGATTAGACTTCAAAGCTTCATCATTTTCAATTTTCCCTTGTATCAACCCTTTACAGAGACTAATGATACTTATAAAACATTAACCTTGCTGGTACAAAATGTACAAGTCTTACTAAAATAAATCCTTTCCTGACTATTTATTGGGATTAATTTTACCCTTCCTTCTTCCCTAATTAATTGTATAGGCTGTTTCCCTTGTTAATTTTCGTCATGGAAGTACTTTGTTCAACGTATCAGAGTCAATACAGTGAGAATTAGTCTGCAACTGATCAATGTCTACTAGAAACATGCTAGATGTAATACTTCGATATATTTTGGTGCAAAAGCTTTTCACAGCCTTGCACCTTTTCTAATTTTTTTTAATAACACAGTTGCTTGGAAAAGTTAATAGCAATGGAACATATGGGGCACCACTAATCAGAGTGTTAAAAGAAAGAGTCCCACAGATGTCATCATGTACTGCTTGTAGAGATGCCATTAGGGATGCTGTTCATTATGACAGTATGTCCTCCCATGAACATCCCCTAGGAAAAATACATTCAGTTCTAAGACCACTAAATGGTGCACTTCTCCTGAAAAATTGCCTTGTTTTTAACCTTATGAACATTATTAATTAGGTGGCTTATCTTCTAATATAACTGAAGTTTCCACTGCATTGTCTGCCCTGAAACTAGGAGACAAATCTATGATCCAACTAAAAGTAGTTCTCTAGATTTGGCTATAGATTAGAAACACTTTTGAAATTCTTAAAAATCTAACATGGTGAGGCCACCACTTGAGGGGGCCAATCAGTGGAATGGGACCCTAGCATCTGTATTCTTAAGCTACTTAAATCATTTTATTCTGTGACTGTGACTATGGTCAAGGAGTATGGATATCAACTAAGTTATCCATGATCAGGAATGTTTTTTGTTGCATACGTATGCCTCTATATATGCCTCTATACGTCTTTCATTTTACCACCAACTTTAATGTATTATCTTGTTGTAGCTTATGTATTATTACAAGCTGTCTTGTATAATTTTCATAATCCAATAAACAATTCAGTATGGTTGATTTGAACAGAGAAAAGTATGTTCAAAAGTTCAAAGTAAGTTAGGAATACTGAGTACTAATTCTCTATGCTACCTTAACTGTCAACAAATTAATTTAGAAGATAAACGACTGTATGTTTATTTAAATTTGTGTGTTATTTTTTCATTCTAGGTAATATATATTAAAATCTAAAATATAAACAACAAATGTTAGAGGGTGTTTCCTATATAAAGATTATATTTATAGAATATAGCAAAATGGAACTGATGAAGACAAAAATATGTTGCACTTAGCAATTGGTATAAATAAAGCAATAGATCTCATAAAATAAAGTAACCTAAATTATTTACAGTTTCCCTATAATAATTTTGATACTGTAGAAAACCACAAATGTATGTGCTTCATCCCAAATAGTAACCGTAAAATCAATAATGTTGCAACCCAATATAGAATGTAAAATTCATCAAAGCAGAATATTAGCTCCCAAACTTAGAAGAGTGCTTGGCATATAAGTGTTAAATAAATATTTGTTAAACATATGAATATATAAGATCCATATATGAACAAATGCAGGATTTGCAATACACAATAAGTAATTATTATTTTTTACTCACATACCCATGTGCATATAAATATTTATACTTATATGAATATCTTCAAGTACATAAAGACATAGAAACACAGAATAAAAAAGAACATTCAGTCAATTGATAAAGAAATATAATATATTTAAAAGTGATTGGTTATACATCAGGGAGAAAAAGACAATAATGTGTTTTCATCTTATCATAGGTCTCAAAGTTACTATTTATTTTGTTTCCAAATAGTAGAAAAAAATCTTATATGGTAGAGTGTGAATTACACTGTGTAACTTAAAATTTTACCATAAACAGTATACTAGTAAAGGTAAAATAGGGGGAGAATTGTATTCATCTATTGTTGATGTTTTTCAAACAATATTTTCATGAGAGAAACTAGAGAAATATTGAGATTCTATTTCAGGCTAAAAGGCTGTTTAATATTCAGCTGCCACTCCGTGAAGTGGCCTTGCGTCAGGAAAGCAGAAAACATTTGGAGTTGGTTACATTTCACCCCTAATGGGCCTGGATGCCACACATTCTTGATTTAGCCCTTGGCAGAGTTCCAGAAGAATGATTTAGGCCAGTTTCACTTCAAATGAAATTCTGCCCCTGCGTAACTCAACTGTTCAGTGAAGTTTAAAGAACAAGCATCCAAAAGAAAGCTTCCAAAAGAAAAAAAAAAAAAAAAAGAAAAAACACATAAACAAGACCTTGCGAGTTCTTTTATTTATTTATTTATTTATTTTATTTATTTTTTTTTTATTATACTTTAAGTTCTAGGGTACATGTGCATAACGTGCAG